>NW_027437452.1:0-103399 GCF_964204645.1 Tubulanus polymorphus | reverse complement strand
AAAACGACAATGTCGATGCGTAAAAGCGCTCAAATCGTCAGGAAAAGCACTTTTCGACCCGAAAACGTCGTTCAGCGCGAGAAAAGACGTTTTCGTATCAAATATTCCCCCTATCGGGAAAACGACAATGTCGATGCGTAAAAGCGCTCAAATCGTCAGGAAAAGCACTTTTCGACCCGAAAACGTCGTTCAGCGCGAGAAAAGACGTTTTCGTATCAAATATTCCCCCTATCGGGAAAACGACAATGTCGATGCGTAAAAGCGCTCAAATCGTCAGGAAAAACACTTTTCGACGCGAAAACGTCGTACAGCGCGAGAAAAGACGTTTTCGTATCAAATATTCCCCCGATCGGAAAAACGACAATGTCGATGCGTAAAAGCGCTCAAATCGTCAGGAAAAGCACTTTTAGACGCGAAAACGTCGTTCAGCGCGAGAAAAGACGTTTTCGTATCAAATATTCCCCCTATCGAAAAAACGACAATGTCGATGCGTAAAAGCGCTCAAATCGTCAGGAAAAGCACTTTTCGAACCGAAAACGTCGTTCAGCGCGAGAAAAGACGTTTTCGTATCAAATATTCCCCCTATCGAAAAACGACAATATCGATGCGTAAAAGCGCTCAAATCGTCAGGAAAAGCACTTTTCGACCCGAAAACGTCGTTCAGCGCGAGAAAAGACGTTTTCGTATCAAATATTCCCCCTATCGGGAAAACGACAATGTCGATGCGTAAAAGCGCTCAAATCGTCAGGAAAAGCACTTTTCGGACCGAAAACGTTGTTCAGCGCGAGAAAAGACGTTTTCGTATCAAATATTCCCCCTATCGGAAAAACGACAATGTCGATGCGTAAAAGCGCTCAAATCGTCAGGAAAAGCACTTTTCGGACGGAAAACGTCGTTCAGCGCGAGAAAAGACGTCACTTTTCGTATCAAATATTCCCCCTATCGAAAAAACGACAATGTCGATGCGTAAAAGCGCTCAAATCGTCAGGAAAAGCACTTTTCGACCCGAAAACGTCGTTCAGCGCGAGAAAAGACGTTTTCGTATCAAATATTCCCCCTATCGAAAAAACGACAATGTCGATGCGTAAAAGCGCTCAAATCGTCAGGAAAAGCACTTTTCGACCCGAAAACGTCGTTCAGCGCGAGAAAAGACGTTTTCGTATCAAATATTCCCCCTATCGGAAAAACGACAATGTCGATGCGTAAAAGCGCTCAAATCGTCAGGAAAAGCACTTTTCGACCCGAAAACGTCGTTCAGCGCGAGAAAAGACGTTTTCGTATCAAATATTCCCCCTATCGGGAAAACGACAATGTCGATGCGTAAAAGCGCTCAAATCGTCAGGAAAAACACTTTTCGACGCGAAAACGTCGTACAGCGCGAGAAAAGACGTTTTCGTATCAAATATTCCCCCGATCGGAAAAACGACAATGTCGATGCGTAAAAGCGCTCAAATCGTCAGGAAAAGCACTTTTAGACGCGAAAACGTCGTTCAGCGCGAGAAAAGACGTTTTCGTATCAAATATTCCCCCTATCGAAAAAACGACAATGTCGATGCGTAAAAGCGCTCAAATCGTCAGGAAAAGCACTTTTCGACCCGAAAACGTCGTACAGCGCGAGAAAAGACGTTTTCGTATCAAATATTCCCCCTATCGGAAAACGACAATGTCGATGCGTAAAAGCGCTCAAATCGTCAGGAAAAGCACTTTTCGAACCGAAAACGTCGTTCAGCGCGAGAAAAGACGTTTTCGTATCAAATATTCCCCCTATCGGAAAAACGACAATGTCGATGCGTAAAAGCGCTCAAATCGTCAGGAAAAGCACTTTTCGACCCGAAAACGTCGTTCAGCGCGAGAAAAGACGTTTTCGTATCAAATATTCCCCCTATCGGGAAAACGACAATGTCGATGCGTAAAAGCGCTCAAATCGTCAGGAAAAGCACTTTTCGGACCGAAAACGTTGTTCAGCGCGAGAAAAGACGTTTTCGTATCAAATATTCCCCCTATCGGAAAAACGACAATGTCGATGCGTAAAAGCGCTCAAATCGTCAGGAAAAGCACTTTTCGGACGGAAAACGTCGTTCAGCGCGAGAAAAGACGTTTTCGTATCAAATATTCCCCCTATCGAAAAAACGACAATGTCGATGCGTAAAAGCGCTCAATCGTCAGGAAAAGCACTTTTCGACCCGAAAACGTCGTTCAGCGCGAGAAAAGACGTTTTCGTATCAAATATTCCCCCTATCGAAAAAACGACAATGTCGATGCGTAAAAGCGCTCAAATCGTCAGGAAAAGCACTTTTCGACGCGAAAACGTCGTTCAGCGCGAGAAAAGACGTTTTCGTATTAAATATTCCCCCTATCGGAAAAACGACAATGTCGATGCGTAAAAGCGCTCAAATCGTCAGGAAAAGCACTTTTCGACCCGAAAACGTCGTTCAGCGCGAGAAAAGACGTTTTCGTATCAAATATTCCCCCTATCGGGAAAACGACAATGTCGATGCGTAAAAGCGCTCAAATCGTCAGGAAAAGCACTTTTCGACCCGAAAACGTCGTTCAGCGCGAGAAAAGACGTTTTCGTATCAAATATTCCCCTATCGGGAAAACGACAATGTCGATGCGTAAAAGCGCTCAAATCGTCAGGAAAAACACTTTTCGACGCGAAAACGTCGTACAGCGCGAGAAAAGACGTTTTCGTATCAAATATTCCCCCGATCGGAAAAACGACAATGTCGATGCGTAAAAGCGCTCAAATCGTCAGGAAAAGCACTTTTAGACGCGAAAACGTCGTTCAGCGCGAGAAAAGACGTTTTCGTATCAAATATTCCCCCTATCGAAAAAACGACAATGTCGATGCGTAAAAGCGCTCAAATCGTCAGGAAAAGCACTTTTCGACCCGAAAACGTCGTACAGTGCGAGAAAAGACGTTTTCGTATCAAATATTCCCCCTATCGGGAAAACGACAATGTCGATGCGTAAAAGCGCTCAAATCGTCAGGAAAAGCACTTTTCGAACCGAAAACGTCGTTCAGCGCGAGAAAAGACGTTTTCGTATCAAATATTCCCCCTATCGGAAAAACGACAATGTCGATGCGTAAAAGCGCTCAAATCGTCAGGAAAAGCACTTTTCGACCCGAAAACGTCGTTCAGCGCGAGAAAAGACGTTTTCGTATCAAATATTCCCCCTATCGGAAAAACGACAATGTCGATGCGTAAAAGCGCTCAAATCGTCAGGAAAAGCACTTTTCGGACCGAAAACGTTGTTCAGCGCGAGAAAAGACGTTTTCGTATCAAATATTCCCCCTATCGGAAAAACGACAATGTCGATGCGTAAAAGCGCTCAAATCGTCAGGAAAAGCACTTTTCGGACGGAAAACGTCGTTCAGCGCGAGAAAAGACGTTTTCGTATCAAATATTCCCCCTATCGAAAAAACGACAATGTCGATGCGTAAAAGCGCTCAAATCGTCAGGAAAAGCACTTTTCGACCCGAAAACGTCGTTCAGCGCGAGAAAAGACGTTTTCGTATCAAATATTCCCCCTATCGAAAAAACGACAATGTCGATGCGTAAAAGCGCTCAAATCGTCAGGAAAAGCACTTTTCGACGCGAAAACGTCGTTCAGCGCGAGAAAAGACGTTTTCGTATTAAATATTCCCCCTATCGGAAAAACGACAATGTCGATGCGTAAAAGCGCTCAAATCGTCAGGAAAAGCACTTTTCGACCCGAAAACGTCGTTCAGCGCGAGAAAAGACGTTTTCGTATCAAATATTCCCCCTATCGGGAAAACGACAGTGTCGATGCGTAAAAGCGCTCAAATCGTCAGGAAAAGCACTTTTCGACGCGAAAACGTCGTACAGCGCGAGAAAATACGTTTTCGTATCAAATATTCCCCCTATCGGAAAAACGACAATGTCGATGCGTAAAAGCGCTCAAATCGTCAGGAAAAGCACTTTTCGACGCGAAAACGTCGTTCAGCGCGAGAAAAGACGTTTTCGTATCAAATATTCCCCCTATCGGAAAAACGACAATGTCGATGCGTAAAAGCGCTCAAATCGTCAGGAAAAGCACTTTTCGACCCGAAAACGTCGTTCAGCGCGAGAAAAGACGTTTTCGTATCAAATATTCCCCCTATCGGAAAAACGACAATGTCGATGCGTAAAAGCGCTCAAATCGTCAGGAAAAGCACTTTTCGACCCGAAAACGTCGTTCAGCGCGAGAAGAGACGTTTTCGTATCAAATATTCCCCCTATCGGGAAAACGACAATGTCGATGCGTAAAAGCGCTCAAATCGTCAGGAAAAACACTTTTCGACGCGAAAACGTCGTACAGCGCGAGAAAAGACGTTTTCGTATCAAATATTCCCCCGATCGGAAAAACGACAATGTCGATGCGTAAAAGCGCTCAAATCGTCAGGAAAAGCACTTTTCGACGCGAAAACTTCGTACAGCGCGAGAAAATACGTTTTCGTATCAAATATTCCCCCTATCGGAAAAACGACAATGTCGATGCGTAAAAGCGCTCAAGTCGTCAGGAAAAGCACTTTTCGACCCGAAAACGTCGTTCAGCGCGAGAAAAGAAGTTTTCGTATCAAATATTCCCCCTATCGGGAAAACGACAATGTCGATGCGTAAAAGCGCTCAAATCGTCAGGAAAAGCACTTTTCGACGCAAAAACGTCGTACAGCGCGAGAAAAGACGTTTTCGTATCAAATATTCCCCCTATCGGAAAAACGACAATGTCGATGCGTAAAAGCGCTCAAATCGTCAGGTAAAGCACTTTTCGACGCGAAAACGTCGTTCAGCGCGAGAAAAGACGTTTTCGTATCAAATATTCCCCCTATCGAAAAAACGACAATGTCGATGCGTAAAAGCGCTCAAATCGTCAGGAAAAGCACTTTTCGACCCGAAAACGTCGTTCAGCGCGAGAAGAGACGTTTTCATATCAAATATTCCCCCTATCGGAAAAACGACAATGTCGATGCGTAAAAGCGCTCAAATCGTCAGGAAAAGCACTTTTCGACCCGTAAACGTCGTTCAGCGCGAGAAAAGACGTTTTCGTATCAAATATTCCCCCTATCGGGAAAACGACAATGTCGATGCGTAAAAGCGCTCAAATCGTCAGGAAAAGCACTTTTCGACGCAAAAACGTCGTTCAGCGCGAGAAAAGACGTTTTCGTATCAAATATTCCCCCGATGCGTAAAAGCGCTCAAATCGTCAGGAAAAGCACTTTTCGGACCGAAAACGTCGTTCAGCGCGAGAAAAGACGTTTTCGTATCAAATATTCCCCCTATCCGGAAAACGACAATGTCGATGCGTAAAAGCGCTCAAATCGTCAGGAAAAGCACTTTTCGACGCAAAAACGTCGTACAGCGCGAGAAAAGACGTTTTCGTATCAAATATTCCCCCTATCGGAAAAACGACAATGTCGATGCGTAAAAGCGCTCAAATCGTCAGGAAAAGCACTTTTCGACGCGAAAACGTCGTTCAGCGCGAGAAAAGACGTTTTCGTATCAAATATTCCCCCTATCGAAAAAACGACAATGTCGATGCGTAAAAGCGCTCAAATCGTCAGGAAAAGCACTTTTCGACGCAAAAACGTCGTACAGCGCGAGAAAAGACGTTTTCGTATCAAATATTCCCCCTATCGGAAAAACGACAATGTCGATGCGTAAAAGCGCTCAAATCGTCAGGAAAAGCACTTTTCGACGCGAAAACGTCGTTCAGCGCGAGAAAAGACGTTTTCGTATCAAATATTCCCCCTATCGAAAAAACGACAATGTCGATGCGTAAAAGCGCTCAAATCGTCAGGAAAAGCACTTTTCGACCCGAAAACGTCGTTCAGCGCGAGAAAAGACGTTTTCGTCTCAAATATTCCCCCTATCGGAAAAACGACAATGTCGATGCGTAAAAGCGCTCAAATCGTCAGGAAAAGCACTTTTCGACCCGAAAACGTCGTTCAGCGCGAGAAAAGACGTTTTCGTATCAAATATTCCCCTATCGGGAAAACGACAATGTCGATGCGTAAAAGCGCTCAAATCGTCAGGAAAAGCACTTTTCGGACCGAAAACGTCGTTCAGCGCGAGAAAAGACGTTTTCGTATCAAATATTCCCCCTATCCGGAAAACGACAATGTCGATGCGTAAAAGCGCTCAAATCGTCAGGAAAAGCACTTTTCGACGCAAAAACGTCGTACAGCGCGAGAAAAGACGTTTTCGTATCAAATATTCCCCCTATCGGAAAAACGACAATGTCGATGCGTAAAAGCGCTCAAATCGTCAGGAAAAGCACTTTTCGACGCGAAAACGTCGTTCAGCGCGAGAAAAGACGTTTTCGTATCAAATATTCCCCCTATCGAAAAAACGACAATGTCGATGCGTAAAAGCGCTCAAATCGTCAGGAAAAGCACTTTTCGACCCGAAAACGTCGTTCAGAGCGAGAAAAGACGTTTTCGTATCAAATATTCCCCCGATCGGAAAAACGACAATGTCGATGCGTAAAAGCGCTCAAATCGTCAGGAAAAGCACTTTTAGACGCGAAAACGTCGTTCAGCGCGAGAAAAGACGTTTTCGTATCAAATATTCCCCCTATCGAAAAAACGACAATGTCGATGCGTAAAAGCGCTCAAATCGTCAGGAAAAGCACTTTTCGACCCGAAAACGTCGTACAGCGCGAGAAAAGACGTTTTCGTATCAAATATTCCCCCTATCGGGAAAACGACAATGTCGATGCGTAAAAGCGCTCAAATCGTCAGGAAAAGCACTTTTCGACCCGAAAACGTCGTTCAGCGCGAGAAAAGACGTTTTCGTATCAAATATTCCCCCTATCGGAAAAACGACAATGTCGATGCGTAAAAGCGCTCAAATCGTCAGGAAAAGCACTTTTCGACCCGAAAACGTCGTTCAGCGCGAGAAAAGACGTTTTCGTATCAAATATTCCCCCTATCGGGAAAACGACAATGTCGATGCGTAAAAGCGCTCAAATCGTCAGGAAAAGCACTTTTCGGACCGAAAACGTTGTTCAGCGCGAGAAAAGACGTTTTCGTATCAAATATTCCCCCTATCGGAAAAACGACAATGTCGATGCGTAAAAGCGCTCAAATCGTCAGGAAAAGCACTTTTCGGACGGAAAACGTCGTTCAGCGCGAGAAAAGACGTTTTCGTATCAAATATTCCCCCTATCGAAAAAACGACAATGTCGATGCGTAAAAGCGCTCAAATCGTCAGGAAAAGCACTTTTCGACCCGAAAACGTCGTTCAGCGCGAGAAAAGACGTTTTCGTATCAAATATTCCCCCTATCGAAAAAACGACAATGTCGATGCGTAAAAGCGCTCAAATCGTCAGGAAAAGCACTTTTCGACGCGAAAACGTCGTTCAGCGCGAGAAAAGACGTTTTCGTATTAAATATTCCCCCTATCGGAAAAACGACAATGTCGATGCGTAAAAGCGCTCAAATCGTCAGGAAAAGCACTTTTCGACCCGAAAACGTCGTTCAGCGCGAGAAAAGACGTTTTCGTATCAAATATTCCCCCTATCGGGAAAACGACAGTGTCGATGCGTAAAAGCGCTCAAATCGTCAGGAAAAGCACTTTTCGACGCGAAAACGTCGTACAGCGCGAGAAAATACGTTTTCGTATCAAATATTCCCCCTATCGGAAAAACGACAATGTCGATGCGTAAAAGCGCTCAAATCGTCAGGAAAAGCACTTTTCGACGCGAAAACGTCGTTCAGCGCGAGAAAAGACGTTTTCGTATCAAATATTCCCCCTAACGAAAAAACGACAATGTCGATGCGTAAAAGCGCTCAAATCGTCAGGAAAAGCACTTTTCGACCCGAAAACGTCGTTCAGCGCGAGAAAAGACGTTTTCGTATCAAATATTCCCCCTATCGGAAAAACGACAATGTCGATGCGTAAAAGCGCTCAAATCGTCAGGAAAAGCACTTTTCGACCCGAAAACGTCGTTCAGCGCGAGAAAAGACGTTTTCGTATCAAATATTCCCCCTATCGGAAAAACGACAATGTCGATGCGTAAAAGCGCTCAAATCGTCAGGAAAAGCACTTTTCGACCCGAAAACGTCGTTCAGCGCGAGAAGAGACGTTTTCGTATCAAATATTCCCCCTATCGGGAAAACGACAATGTCGATGCGTAAAAGCGCTCAAATCGTCAGGAAAAACACTTTTCGACGCGAAAACGTCGTACAGCGCGAGAAAAGACGTTTTCGTATCAAATATTCCCCCGATCGGAAAAACGACAATGTCGATGCGTAAAAGCGCTCAAATCGTCAGGAAAAGCACTTTTCGACGCGAAAACTTCGTACAGCGCGAGAAAATACGTTTTCGTATCAAATATTCCCCCTATCGGAAAAACGACAATGTCGATGCGTAAAAGCGCTCAAGTCGTCAGGAAAAGCACTTTTCGACCCGAAAACGTCGTTCAGCGCGAGAAAAGAAGTTTTCGTATCAAATATTCCCCCTATCGGGAAAACGACAATGTCGATGCGTAAAAGCGCTCAAATCGTCAGGAAAAGCACTTTTCGACGCAAAAACGTCGTACAGCGCGAGAAAAGACGTTTTCGTATCAAATATTCCCCCTATCGGAAAAACGACAATGTCGATGCGTAAAAGCGCTCAAATCGTCAGGTAAAGCACTTTTCGACGCGAAAACGTCGTTCAGCGCGAGAAAAGACGTTTTCGTATCAAATATTCCCCCTATCGAAAAAACGACAATGTCGATGCGTAAAAGCGCTCAAATCGTCAGGAAAAGCACTTTTCGACCCGAAAACGTCGTTCAGCGCGAGAAGAGACGTTTTCATATCAAATATTCCCCCTATCGGAAAAACGACAATGTCGATGCGTAAAAGCGCTCAAATCGTCAGGAAAAGCACTTTTCGACCCGTAAACGTCGTTCAGCGCGAGAAAAGACGTTTTCGTATCAAATATTCCCCCTATCGGGAAAACGACAATGTCGATGCGTAAAAGCGCTCAAATCGTCAGGAAAAGCACTTTTCGACGCAAAAACGTCGTTCAGCGCGAGAAAAGACGTTTTCGTATCAAATATTCCCCCGATGCGTAAAAGCGCTCAAATCGTCAGGAAAAGCACTTTTCGGACCGAAAACGTCGTTCAGCGCGAGAAAAGACGTTTTCGTATCAAATATTCCCCCTATCCGGAAAACGACAATGTCGATGCGTAAAAGCGCTCAAATCGTCAGGAAAAGCACTTTTCGACGCAAAAACGTCGTACAGCGCGAGAAAAGACGTTTTCGTATCAAATATTCCCCCTATCGGAAAAACGACAATGTCGATGCGTAAAAGCGCTCAAATCGTCAGGAAAAGCACTTTTCGACGCGAAAACGTCGTTCAGCGCGAGAAAAGACGTTTTCGTATCAAATATTCCCCCTATCGAAAAAACGACAATGTCGATGCGTAAAAGCGCTCAAATCGTCAGGAAAAGCACTTTTCGACGCAAAAACGTCGTACAGCGCGAGAAAAGACGTTTTCGTATCAAATATTCCCCCTATCGGAAAAACGACAATGTCGATGCGTAAAAGCGCTCAAATCGTCAGGAAAAGCACTTTTCGACGCGAAAACGTCGTTCAGCGCGAGAAAAGACGTTTTCGTATCAAATATTCCCCCTATCGAAAAAACGACAATGTCGATGCGTAAAAGCGCTCAAATCGTCAGGAAAAGCACTTTTCGACCCGAAAACGTCGTTCAGCGCGAGAAAAGACGTTTTCGTCTCAAATATTCCCCCTATCGGAAAAACGACAATGTCGATGCGTAAAAGCGCTCAAATCGTCAGGAAAAGCACTTTTCGACCCGAAAACGTCGTTCAGCGCGAGAAAAGACGTTTTCGTATCAAATATTCCCCCTATCGGGAAAACGACAATGTCGATGCGTAAAAGCGCTCAAATGGTCAGGAAAAGCACTTTTCGGACCGAAAACGTCGTTCAGCGCGAGAAAAGACGTTTTCGTATCAAATATTCCCCCTATCCGGAAAACGACAATGTCGATGCGTAAAAGCGCTCAAATCGTCAGGAAAAGCACTTTTCGACGCAAAAACGTCGTACAGCGCGAGAAAAGACGTTTTCGTATCAAATATTCCCCCTATCGGAAAAACGACAATGTCGATGCGTAAAAGCGCTCAAATCGTCAGGAAAAGCACTTTTCGACCCGAAAACGTCGTTCAGCGCGAGAAGAGACGTTTTCGTATCAAATATTCCCCCTATCGGGAAAACGACAATGTCGATGCGTAAAAGCGCTCAAATCGTCAGGAAAAACACTTTTCGACGCGAAAACGTCGTACAGCGCGAGAAAAGACGTTTTCGTATCAAATATTCCCCCGATCGGAAAAACGACAATGTCGATGCGTAAAAGCGCTCAAATCGTCAGGAAAAGCACTTTTCGACGCGAAAACTTCGTACAGCGCGAGAAAATACGTTTTCGTATCAAATATTCCCCCTATCGGAAAAACGACAATGTCGATGCGTAAAAGCGCTCAAGTCGTCAGGAAAAGCACTTTTCGACCCGAAAACGTCGTTCAGCGCGAGAAAAGAAGTTTTCGTATCAAATATTCCCCCTATCGGGAAAACGACAATGTCGATGCGTAAAAGCGCTCAAATCGTCAGGAAAAGCACTTTTCGACGCAAAAACGTCGTACAGCGCGAGAAAAGACGTTTTCGTATCAAATATTCCCCCTATCGGAAAAACGACAATGTCGATGCGTAAAAGCGCTCAAATCGTCAGGTAAAGCACTTTTCGACGCGAAAACGTCGTTCAGCGCGAGAAAAGACGTTTTCGTATCAAATATTCCCCCTATCGAAAAAACGACAATGTCGATGCGTAAAAGCGCTCAAATCGTCAGGAAAAGCACTTTTCGACCCGAAAACGTCGTTCAGCGCGAGAAGAGACGTTTTCATATCAAATATTCCCCCTATCGGAAAAACGACAATGTCGATGCGTAAAAGCGCTCAAATCGTCAGGAAAAGCACTTTTCGACCCGTAAACGTCGTTCAGCGCGAGAAAAGACGTTTTCGTATCAAATATTCCCCCTATCGGGAAAACGACAATGTCGATGCGTAAAAGCGCTCAAATCGTCAGGAAAAGCACTTTTCGACGCAAAAACGTCGTTCAGCGCGAGAAAAGACGTTTTCGTATCAAATATTCCCCCGATGCGTAAAAGCGCTCAAATCGTCAGGAAAAGCACTTTTCGGACCGAAAACGTCGTTCAGCGCGAGAAAAGACGTTTTCGTATCAAATATTCCCCCTATCCGGAAAACGACAATGTCGATGCGTAAAAGCGCTCAAATCGTCAGGAAAAGCACTTTTCGACGCAAAAACGTCGTACAGCGCGAGAAAAGACGTTTTCGTATCAAATATTCCCCCTATCGGAAAAACGACAATGTCGATGCGTAAAAGCGCTCAAATCGTCAGGAAAAGCACTTTTCGACGCGAAAACGTCGTTCAGCGCGAGAAAAGACGTTTTCGTATCAAATATTCCCCCTATCGAAAAAACGACAATGTCGATGCGTAAAAGCGCTCAAATCGTCAGGAAAAGCACTTTTCGACGCGAAAACGTCGTACAGCGCGAGAAAAGACGTTTTCGTATCAAATATTCCCCCTATCGGAAAAACGACAATGTCGATGCGTAAAAGCGCTCAAATCGTCAGGAAAAGCACTTTTCGACGCGAAAACGTCGTTCAGCGCGAGAAAAGACGTTTTCGTATCAAATATTCCCCCTATCGAAAAAACGACAATGTCGATGCGTAAAAGCGCTCAAATCGTCAGGAAAAGCACTTTTCGACCCGAAAACGTCGTTCAGCGCGAGAAAAGACGTTTTCGTCTCAAATATTCCCCCTATCGGAAAAACGACAATGTCGATGCGTAAAAGCGCTCAAATCGTCAGGAAAAGCACTTTTCGACCCGAAAACGTCGTTCAGCGCGAGAAAAGACGTTTTCGTATCAAATATTCCCCCTATCGGGAAAACGACAATGTCGATGCGTAAAAGCGCTCAAATGGTCAGGAAAAGCACTTTTCGGACCGAAAACGTCGTTCAGCGCGAGAAAAGACGTTTTCGTATCAAATATTCCCCCTATCCGGAAAACGACAATGTCGATGCGTAAAAGCGCTCAAATCGTCAGGAAAAGCACTTTTCGACGCAAAAACGTCGTACAGCGCGAGAAAAGACGTTTTCGTATCAAATATTCCCCCTATCGGAAAAACGACAATGTCGATGCGTAAAAGCGCTCAAATCGTCAGGAAAAGCACTTTTCGACGCGAAAACGTCGTTCAGCGCGAGAAAAGACGTTTTCGTATCAAATATTCCCCCTATCGAAAAAACGACAATGTCGATGCGAAAAAGCGCTCAAATCGTCAGGAAAAGCACTTTTCGACCCGAAAACGTCGTTCAGAGCGAGAAAAGACGTTTTCGTATCAAATATTCACCCTATCGGGAAAACGACAATGTCGATGCGTAAAAGCGCTCAAATCGTCAGGAAAAGCACTTTTCGACCCGAAAACGTCGTTCAGCGCGAGAAAAGACGTTTTCGTATCAAATATTCCCCCTATCGGAAAAACGACAATGTCGATGCGTAAAAGCGCTCAAATCGTCAGGAAAAGCACTTTTCGACCCGAAAACGTCGTTCAGCGCGAGAAAAGAAGTTTTCGTATCAAATATTCCCCCTATCGGGAAAACGACAATGTCGATGCGTAAAAGCGCTCAAATCGTCAGGAAAAGCACTTTTCGACGCAAAAACGTCGTACAGCGCGAGAAAAGACGTTTTCGTATCAAATATTCCCCCTATCGGAAAAACGACAATGTCGATGCGTAAAAGCGCTCAAATCGTCAGGTAAAGCACTTTTCGACGCGAAAACGTCGTTCAGTGCGAGAAAAGACGTTTTCGTATCAAATATTCCCCCTATCGAAAAAACGACAATGTCGATGCGTAAAAGCGCTCAAATCGTCAGGAAAAGCACTTTTCGACCCGAAAACGTCGTTCAGCGCGAGAAAAGACGTTTTCGTATCAAATATTCCCCCTATCGGAAAAACGACAATGTCGATGCGTAAAAGCGCTCAAATCGTCAGGAAAAGCACTTTTCGACCCTTAAACGTCGTTCAGCGCGAGAAAAGACGTTTTCGTATCAAATATTCCCCCTATCGGGAAAACGACAATGTCGATGCGTAAAAGCGCTCAAATCGTCAGGAAAAGCACTTTTCGACGCAAAAACGTCGTTCAGCGCGAGAAAAGACGTTTTCGTATCAAATATTCCCCCTATCGGGAAAACGACAATGTCGATGCGTAAAAGCGCTCAAATCGTCAGGAAAAGCACTTTTCGACCCGAAAACGTCGTTCAGCGCGAGAAAAGACGTTTTCGTATCAAATATTCCCCCGATCGGAAAAACGACAATGTCGATGCGTAAAAGCGCTCAAATCGTCAGGAAAAGCACTTTTAGACGCGAAAACGTCGTTCAGCGCGAGAAAAGACGTTTTCGTATCAAATATTCCCCCTATCGAAAAAACGACAATGTCGATGCGTAAAAGCGCTCAAATCGTCAGGAAAAGCACTTTTCGACCCGAAAACGTCGTTCAGCGCGAGAAAAGACGTTTTCGTATCAAATATTCCCCCTATCGGGAAAACGACAATGTCGATGCGTAAAAGCGCTCAAATCGTCAGGAAAAGCACTTTTCGAACCGAAAACGTCGTTCAGCGCGAGAAAAGACGTTTTCGTATCAAATATTCCCCCTATCGGAAAAACGACAATGTCGATGCGTAAAAGCGCTCAAATCGTCAGGAAAAGCACTTTTCGACCCGAAAACGTCGTTCAGCGCGAGAAAAGACGTTTTCGTATCAAATATTCCCCCTATCGGGAAAACGACAATGTCGATGCGTAAAAGCGCTCAAATCGTCAGGAAAAGCACTTTTCGGACCGAAAACGTTGTTCAGCGCGAGAAAAGACGTTTTCGTATCAAATATTCCCCCTATCGGAAGAACGACAATGTCGATGCGTAAAAGCGCTCAAATCGTCAGGAAAAGCACTTTTCGGACGGAAAACGTCGTTCAGCGCGAGAAAAGACGTTTTCGTATCAAATATTCCCCCTATCGAAAAAACGACAATGTCGATGCGTAAAAGCGCTCAAATCGTCAGGAAAAGCACTTTTCGACCCGAAAACGTCGTTCAGCGCGAGAAAAGACGTTTTCGTATCAAATATTCCCCCTATCGAAAAAACGACAATGTCGATGCGTAAAAGCGCTCAAATCGTCAGGAAAAGCACTTTTCGACCCGAAAACGTCGTTCAGCGCGAGAAAAGACGTTTTCGTATCAAATATTCCCCCTATCGGGAAAACGACAGTGTCGATGCGTAAAAGCGCTCAAATCGTCAGGAAAAGCACTTTTCGACGCGAAAACGTCGTACAGCGCGAGAAAATACGTTTTCGTATCAAATATTCCCCCTATCGGAAAAACGACAATGTCGATGCGTAAAAGCGCTCAAATCGTCAGGAAAAGCACTTTTCGACGCGAAAACGTCGTTCAGCGCGAGAAAAGACGTTTTCGTATCAAATATTCCCCCTATCGGAAAAACGACAATGTCGATGCGTAAAAGCGCTCAAATCGTCAGGAAAAGCACTTTTCGACCCGAAAACGTCGTTCAGCGCGAGAAAAGACGTTTTCGTATCAAATATTCCCCCTATCGGGAAAACGACAATGTCGATGCGTAAAAGCGCTCAAATCGTCAGGAAAAGCACTTTTCGACCCGAAAACGTCGTTCAGCGCGAGAAAAGACGTTTTCGTATCAAATATTCCCCCGATCGGAAAAACGACAATGTCGATGCGTAAAAGCGCTCAAATCGTCAGGAAAAGCACTTTTCGACGCGAAAACGTCGTACAGCGCGAGAAAATACGTTTTCGTATCAAATATTCCCCCTATCGGAAAAACGACAATGTCGATGCGTAAAAGCGCTCAAATCGTCAGGAAAAGCACTTTTAGACGCGAAAACGTCGTTCAGCGCGAGAAAAGACGTTTTCGTATCAAATATTCCCCCTATCGAAAAAACGACAATGTCGATGCGTAAAAGCGCTCAAATCGTCAGGAAAAGCACTTTTCGACCCGAAAACGTCGTTCAGCGCGAGAAAAGACGTTTTCGTATCAAATATTCCCCCTATCGGGAAAACGACAATGTCGATGCGTAAAAGCGCTCAAATCGTCAGGAAAAGCACTTTTCGAACCGAAAACGTCGTTCAGCGCGAGAAAAGACGTTTTCGTATCAAATATTCCCCCTATCGGAAAAACGACAATGTCGATGCGTAAAAGCGCTCAAATCGTCAGGAAAAGCACTTTTCGACCCGAAAACGTCGTTCAGCGCGAGAAAAGACGTTTTCGTATCAAATATTCCCCCTATCGGGAAAACGACAATGTCGATGCGTAAAAGCGCTCAAATCGTCAGGAAAAGCACTTTTCGGACCGAAAACGTCGTTCAGCGCGAGAAAAGACGTTTTCGTATCAAATATTCCCCCTATCGGGAAAACGACAATGTCGATGCGTAAAAGCGCTCAAATCGTCAGGAAAAGCACTTTTCGACGCGAAAACGTCGTTCAGCGCGAGAAAAGACGTTTTCGTATCAAATATTCCCCCTATCGGAAAAACGACAATGTCGATGCGTAAAAGCGCTCAAATCGTCAGGAAAAGCACTTTTCGACCCGAAAACGTCGTTCAGCGCGAGAAAAGACGTTTTCGTATCAAATATTCCCCCTATCGGGAAAACGACAATGTCGATGCGTAAAAGCGCTCAAATCGTCAGGAAAAGCACTTTTCGACCCGAAAACGTCGTTCAGCGCGAGAAAAGACGTTTTCGTATCAAATATTCCCCCTATCGGAAAAACGACAATGTCGATGCGTAAAAGCGCTAAAATCGTCAGGAAAAGCACTTTTCGACCCGAAAACGTCGTTCAGCGCGAGAAAAGACGTTTTCGTATCAAATATTCCCCCTATCGGAAAAACGACAATGTCGATGCGTAAAAGCGCTCAAATCGTCAGGAAAAGCACTTTTCGACCCGAAAACGTCGTTCAGCGCGAGAAAAGAAGTTTTCGTATCAAATATTCCCCCTATCGGGAAAACGACAATGTCGATGCGTAAAAGCGCTCAAATCGTCAGGAAAAGCACTTTTCGACGCGAAAACGTCGTTCAGCGCGAGAAAAGACGTTTTCGTATCAAACATTCCCCCTATCGGAAAAACGAAAATGTCGATGCGTAAAAGCGCTCAAATCGTCAGGAAAAGCACTTTTCGATGCGAAAACGTCGTACAACGCGAGAAAATACGTTTTCGTATCAAATATTCTCCCTATCGGAAAAACGACAATGTCGATGCGTAAAAGCGCTCAAATCGTCAGGAAATGCACTTTTCGGACCGAAAACGTTGTTCAGCGCGAGAAAAGACGTTTTCGTATCAAATATTCCCCCTATCGGAAAAACGACAATGTCGATGCGTAAAAGCGCTCAAATCGTCAGGAAAAGCACTTTTCGGACCGAAAACGTCGTTCAGCGCGAGAAAAGACGTTTTCGTATCAAATATTCCCCCTATCGGAAAAACGACGATGTCGATGCGTAAAAGCGCTCAAATCGTCAGGAAAAGCACTTTTTGACCCGAAAACGTCGTTCAGCGCGAGAAAAGACGTTTTCGTATCAAATATTCCCCCTATCGGGAAAACGACGATGTCGATGCGTAAAAGCGCTCAAATCGTCAGGAAAAGCACTTTTCGACGCGAAAACGTCGTTCAGCGCGAGAAAAGACGTTTTCGTATCAAATATTCCCCCTATCGGAAAAACGACAATGTCGATGCGTAAAAGCGCTCAAATCGTCAGGAAAAGCACTTTTCGACCCGAAAACGTCGTTCAGCGCGAGAAAAGACGTTTTCGTATCAAATATTCCCCCTATCGGGAAAACGACAATGTCGATGCGTAAAAGCGCTCAAATCGTCAGGAAAAGCACTTTTCGACCCGAAAACGTCGTTCAGCGCGAGAAAAGACGTTTTCGTATCAAATATTCCCCCTATCGGAAAAACGACAATGTCGATGCGTAAAAGCGCTCAAATCGTCAGGAAAAGCACTTTTCGACCCGAAAACGTCGTTCAGCGCGAGAAAAGACGTTTTCGTATCAAATATTCCCCCTATCGGGAAAACGACAATGTCGATGCGTAAAAGCGCTCAAATCGTCAGGAAAAGCACTTTTCGACCCGAAAACGTCGTTCAGCGCGAGAAAAGACGTTTTCGTATCAAATATTCCCCCTATCGGAAAAACGACAATGTCGATGCGTAAAAGCGCTCAAATCGTCAGGAAAAGCACTTTTCGACCCGAAAACGTCGTTCAGCGCGAGAAAAGACGTTTTCGTATCAAATATTCCCCCTATCGGAAAAACGACAATGTCGATGCGTAAAAGCGCTCAAATCGTCAGGAAAAGCACTTTTCGACCCGAAAACGTCGTTCAGCGCGAGAAAAGACGTTTTCGTATCAAATATTCCCCCTATCGGGAAAACGACAATGTCGATGCGTAAAAGCGCTCAAATCGTCAGGAAAAGCACTTTTCGACCCGAAAACGTCGTTCAGCGCGAGAAAAGACGTTTTCGTATCAAATATTCCCCCTATCGGAAAAACGACAATGTCGATGCGTAAAAGCGCTAAAATCGTCAGGAAAAGCACTTTTCGACCCGAAAACGTCGTTCAGCGCGAGAAAAGACGTTTTCGTATCAAATATTCCCCCTATCGGAAAAACGACAATGTCGATGCGTAAAAGCGCTCAAATCGTCAGGAAAAGCACTTTTCGACCCGAAAACGTCGTTCAGCGCGAGAAAAGAAGTTTTCGTATCAAATATTCCCCCTATCGGGAAAACGACAATGTCGATGCGTAAAAGCGCTCAAATCGTCAGGAAAAGCACTTTTCGACGCGAAAACGTCGTTCAGCGCGAGAAAAGACGTTTTCGTATCAAACATTCCCCCTATCGGAAAAACGAAAATGTCGATGCGTAAAAGCGCTCAAATCGTCAGGAAAAGCACTTTTCGATGCGAAAACGTCGTACAACGCGAGAAAATACGTTTTCGTATCAAATATTCTCCCTATCGGAAAAACGACAATGTCGATGCGTAAAAGCGCTCAAATCGTCAGGAAATGCACTTTTCGGACCGAAAACGTTGTTCAGCGCGAGAAAAGACGTTTTCGTATCAAATATTCCCCCTATCGGAAAAACGACAATGTCGATGCGTAAAAGCGCTCAAATCGTCAGGAAAAGCACTTTTCGGACCGAAAACGTCGTTCAGCGCGAGAAAAGACGTTTTCGTATCAAATATTCCCCCTATCGGAAAAACGACGATGTCGATGCGTAAAAGCGCTCAAATCGTCAGGAAAAGCACTTTTTGACCCGAAAACGTCGTTCAGCGCGAGAAAAGACGTTTTCGTATCAAATATTCCCCCTATCGGGAAAACGACGATGTCGATGCGTAAAAGCGCTCAAATCGTCAGGAAAAGCACTTTTCGACGCGAAAACGTCGTTCAGCGCGAGAAAAGACGTTTTCGTATCAAATATTCCCCCTATCGGAAAAACGACAATGTCGATGCGTAAAAGCGCTCAAATCGTCAGGAAAAGCACTTTTCGACCCGAAAACGTCGTTCAGCGCGAGAAAAGACGTTTTCGTATCAAATATTCCCCCTATCGGGAAAACGACAATGTCGATGCGTAAAAGCGCTCAAATCGTCAGGAAAAGCACTTTTCGACCCGAAAACGTCGTTCAGCGCGAGAAAAGACGTTCTCGTATCAAATATTCCCCCTATCGGAAAAACGACAATGTCGATGCGTAAAAGCGCTCAAATCGTCAGGAAAAGCACTTTTCGACCCGAAAACGTCGTTCAGCGCGAGAAAAGACGTTTTCGTATCAAATATTCCCCCTATCGGGAAAACGACAATGTCGATGCGTAAAAGCGCTCAAATCGTCAGGAAAAGCACTTTTCGACCCGAAAACGTCGTTCAGCGCGAGAAAAGACGTTTTCGTATCAAATATTCCCCCTATCGGAAAAACGACAATGTCGATGCGTAAAAGCGCTCAAATCGTCAGGAAAAGCACTTTTCGACCCGAAAACGTCGTTCAGCGCGAGAAAAGACGTTTTCGTATCAAATATTCCCCCTATCGGGAAAACGACAATGTCGATGCGTAAAAGCGCTCAAATCGTCAGGAAAAGCACTTTTCGACCCGAAAACGTCGTTCAGCGCGAGAAAAGACGTTTTCGTATCAAACATTCCCCCTATCGGAAAAACGAAAATGTCGATGCGTAAAAGCGCTCAAATCGTCAGGAAAAGCACTTTTCGACGCGAAAACGTCGTACAGCGCGAGAAAATACGTTTTCGTATCAAATATTCCCCCTATCGGAAAACGACAATGTCGATGCGTAAAAGCGCTCAAATCGTCAGGAAATGCACTTTTCGGACCGAAAACGTTGTTCAGCGCGAGAAAAGACGTTTTCGTATCAAATATTCCCCCTATCGGAAAAACGACAATGTCGATGCGTAAAAGCGCTCAAATCGTCAGGAAAAGCACTTTTCGGACCGAAAACGTCGTTCAGCGCGAGAAAAGACGTTTTCGTATCAAATATTCCCCCTATCGAAAAAACGACGATGTCGATGCGTAAAAGAGCTCAAATCGTCAGGAAAAGCACTTTTCGACCCGAAAACGTCGTTCAGCGCGAGAAAAGACGTTTTCGTATCAAATATTCCCCCTATCGGAAAAACCACAATGTCGATGCGTAAAAGCGCTCAAATCGTCAGGAAAAGCACTTTTCGACCCGAAAACGTCGTTCAGCGCGAGAAAAGACGTTTTCGTATCAAATATTCCCCCTATCGGAAAAACGACAATGTCGATGCGTAAAAGCGCTCAAATCGTCAGGAAAAGCACTTTTCGACCCGAAAACGTCGTTCAGCGCGAGAAAAGACGTTTTCGTATCAAATATTCCCCCTATCGGAAAAACGACAATGTCGATGCGTAAAAGCGCTCAAATCGTCAGGAAAAGCACTTTTCGACCCGAAAACGTCGTTCAGCGCGAGAAAAGACGTTTTCGTATCAAATATTCCCCCTATCGGGAAAACGACAATGTCGATGCGTAAAAGCGCTCAAATCGTCAGGAAAAACACTTTTCGACGCGAAAACGTCGTACAGCGCGAGAAAAGACGTTTTCGTATCAAATATTCCCCCGATCGGAAAAACGACAATGTCGATGCGTAAAAGCGCTCAAATCGTCAGGAAAAGCACTTTTCGACCCGAAAACGTCGTTCAGCGCGAGAAAAGACGTTTTCGTATCAAATATTCCCCCTATCGGGAAA
Source organism: Tubulanus polymorphus (assembly GCF_964204645.1). Lineage (NCBI taxonomy): Eukaryota > Metazoa > Nemertea > Palaeonemertea > Tubulaniformes > Tubulanidae > Tubulanus > Tubulanus polymorphus. The sequence goes on along the minus strand of NW_027437452.1, from coordinate 83,047 downwards.
ACGACAATGTCGATGCGTAAAAGCGCTCAAATCGTCAGGAAAAGCACTTTTCGGACCGAAAACGTTGTTCAGCGCGAGAAAAGACGTTTTCGTATCAAATATTCCCCCTATCGGAAAAACGACAATGTCGATGCGTAAAAGCGCTCAAATCGTCAGGAAAAGCACTTTTCGGACGGAAAACGTCGTTCAGCGCGAGAAAAGACGTTTTCGTATCAAATATTCCCCCTATCGAAAAAACGACAATGTCGATGCGTAAAAGCGCTCAAATCGTCAGGAAAAGCACTTTTCGACCCGAAAACGTCGTTCAGCGCGAGAAAAGACGTTTTCGTATCAAATATTCCCCCCTATCGAAAAAACGACAATGTCGATGCGTAAAAGCGCTCAAATCGTCAGGAAAAGCACTTTTCGACCCGAAAACGTCGTTCAGCGCGAGAAAAGACGTTTTCGTATCAAATATTCCCCCTATCGGAAAAACGACAATGTCGATGCGTAAAAGCGCTCAAATCGTCAGGAAAAGCACTTTTCGACCCGAAAACGTCGTTCAGCGCGAGAAAAGACGTTTTCGTATCAAATATTCCCCCTATCGGGAAAACGACAGTGTCGATGCGTAAAAGCGCTCAAATCGTCAGGAAAAGCACTTTTCGACGCGAAAACGTCGTACAGCGCGAGAAAATACGTTTTCGTATCAAATATTCCCCCTATCGGAAAAACGACAATGTCGATGCGTAAAAGCGCTCAAATCGTCAGGAAAAGCACTTTTCGACGCGAAAACGTCGTTCAGCGCGAGAAAAGACGTTTTCGTATCAAATATTCCCCCGATCGGAAAAACGACAATGTCGATGCATAAAAGCGCTCAAATCGTCAGGAAAAGCACTTTTCGATCCGAAAACGTCGTTCAGCGCGAGAAATGACGTTTTCGTATCAAATATTCCCCCTATCGGGAAAACGACAATGTCGATGCGTAAAAGCGCTCAAATCGTCAGGAAAAGCACTTTTCGGACCGAAAACGTTGTTCAGCGCGAGAAAAGACGTTTTCGTATCAAATATTCCCCCTATCGGAAAAACGACAATGTCGATGCGTAAAAGCGCTCAAATCGTCAGGAAAAGCACTTTTCGGACGGAAAACGTCGTTCAGCGCGAGAAAAGACGTTTTCGTATCAAATATTTCCCCTATCGAAAAAACGACAATGTCGATGCGTAAAAGCGCTCAAATCGTCAGGAAAAGCACTTTTCGACCCGAAAACGTCGTTCAGCGCGAGAAAAGACGTTTTCGTATCAAATATTCCCCCTATCGAAAAAACGACAATGTCGATGCGTAAAAGCGCTCAAATCGTCAGGAAAAGCACTTTTCGACCCGAAAACGTCGTTCAGCGCGAGAAAAGACGTTTTCGTATCAAATATTCCCCCTATCGGAAAAACGACAATGTCGATGCGTAAAAGCGCTCAAATCGTCAGGAAAAGCACTTTTCGACCCGAAAACGTCGTTCAGCGCGAGAAAAGACGTTTTCGTATCAAATATTCCCCCTATCGGGAAAACGACAGTGTCGATGCGTAAAAGCGCTCAAATCGTCAGGAAAAGCACTTTTCGACGCGAAAACGTCGTACAGCGCGAGAAAATACGTTTTCGTATCAAATATTCCCCCTATCGGAAAAACGACAATGTCGATGCGTAAAAGCGCTCAAATCGTCAGGAAAAGCACTTTTCGACCCGAAAACGTCGTTCAGCGCGAGAAAAGACGTTTTCGTATCAAATATTCCCCCTATCGGGAAAACGACAGTGTCGATGCGTAAAAGCGCTCAAATCGTCAGGAAAAGCACTTTTCGACGCGATAACGTCGTACAGCGCGAGAAAATACGTTTTCGTATCAAATATTCCCCCTATCGGAAAAACGACAATGTCGATGCGTAAAAGCGCTCAAATCGTCAGGAAAAGCACTTTTCGACCCGAAAACGTCGTTCAGCGCGAGAAGAGACGTTTTCGTATCAAATATTCCCCCTATCGGGAAAACGACAATGTCGATGCGTAAAAGCGCTCAAATCGTCAGGAAAAACACTTTTCGACGCGAAAACGTCGTACAGCGCGAGAAAAGACGTTTTCGTATCAAATATTCCCCCGATCGGAAAAACGACAATGTCGATGCGTAAAAGCGCTCAAATCGTCAGGAAAAGCACTTTTCGACCCGAAAACGTCGTTCAGCGCGAGAAAAGACGTTTTCGTATCAAATATTCCCCCTATCGGAAAAACGACAATGTCGATGCGTAAAAGCGCTCAAATCGTCAGGAAAAGCACTTTTCGACCCGAAAACGTCGTTCAGCGCGAGAAAAGACGTTTTCGTATCAAATATTCCCCCTATCGGGAAAACGACAATGTCGATGCGTAAAAGCGCTCAAATCGTCAGGAAAAGCACTTTTCGACCCGAAAACGTCGTTCAGCGCGAGAAAAGACGTTTTCGTATCAAATATTCCCCCTATCGGAAAAACGACAATGTCGATGCGTAAAAGCGCTCAAATCGTCAGGAAAAGCACTTTTCGACCCGAAAACGTCGTTCAGCGCGAGAAAAGACGTTTTCGTATCAAATATTCCCCCTATCGGAAAAACGACAATGTCGATGCGTAAAAGCGCTCAAATCGTCAGGAAAAGCACTTTTCGACCCGAAAACGTCGTTCAGCGCGAGAAAAGACGTTTTCGTATCAAATATTCCCCCTATCGGAAAACGACAATGTCGATGCGTAAAAGCGCTCAAATCGTCAGGAAAAGCACTTTTCGACCCGAAAACGTCGTTCAGCGCGAGAAAAGACGTTTTCGTATCAAATATTCCCCCTATCGGGAAAACGACAATGTCGATGCGTAAAAGCCCTCAAATCGTCAGGAAAAAAAATTTTCGACGCGAAAACGTCGTACAGCGCGAGAAAAGACGTTTTCGTATCAAATATTCCCCGATCGGAAAAACGACAATGTCGATGCGTAAAAGCGCTCAAATCGTCAGGAAAAGCACTTTTCGACCCGAAAACGTCGTTCAGCGCGAGAAAAGACGTTTTCGTATCAAATATTCCCCCTATCGGAAAAACGACAATGTCGATGCGTAAAAGCGCTCAAATCGTCAGGAAAAGCACTTTTCGACCCGAAAACGTCGTTCAGCGCGAGAAAAGACGTTTTCGTATCAAATATTCCCCCCATCGGAAAAACGACAATGTCGATGCGTAAAAGCGCTCAAATCGTCAGGAAAAGCACTTTTCGACCCGAAAACGTCGTTCAGCGCGAGAAAAGACGTTTTCGTATCAAATATTCCCCCTATCGGGAAAACGACAATGTCGATGCGTAAAAGCGCTCAAATCGTCAGGAAAAGCACTTTTCGACCCGAAAACGTCGTTCAGCGCGAGAAAAGACGTTTTCGTATCAAATATTCCCCTTATCGGGAAAACGACAATGTCGATGCGTAAAAGCGCTCAAATCGTCAGGAAAAGCACTTTTCGGACCGAAAACGTTGTTCAGCGCGAGAAAAGACGTTTTCGTATCAAATATTCCCCCTATCGGAAAAACGACAATGTCGATGCGTAAAAGCGCTCAAATCGTCAGGAAAAGCACTTTTCGGACGGAAAACGTCGTTCAGCGCGAGAAAAGACGTTTTCGTATCAAATATTCCCCCTATCGAAAAAACGACAATGTCGATGCGTAAAAGCGCTCAAATCGTCAGGAAAAGCACTTTTCGACCCGAAAACGTCGTTCAGCGCGAGAAAAGACGTTTTCGTATCAAATATTCCCCCTATCGAAAAAACGACAATGTCGATGCGTAAAAGCGCTCAAATCGTCAGGAAAAGCACTTTTCGACCCGAAAACGTCGTTCAGCGCGAGAAAAGACGTTTTCGTATCAAATATTCCCCCTATCGGAAAAACGACAATGTCGATGCGTAAAAGCGCTCAAATCGTCAGGAAAAGCACTTTTCGACCCGAAAACGTCGTTCAGCGCGAGAAAAGACGTTTTCGTATCAAATATTCCCCCTATCGGGAAAACGACAGTGTCGATGCGTAAAAGCGCTCAAATCGTCAGGAAAAGCACTTTTCGACGCGAAAACGTCGTACAGCGCGAGAAAATACGTTTTCGTATCAAATATTCCCCCTATCGGAAAAACGACAATGTCGATGCGTAAAAGCGCTCAAATCGTCAGGAAAAGCACTTTTCGACGCGAAAACGTCGTTCAGCGCGAGAAAAGACGTTTTCGTATCAAATATTCCCCCGATCGGAAAAACGACAATGTCGATGCGTAAAAGCGCTCAAATCGTCAGGAAAAGCACTTTTCGACCCGAAAACGTCGTTCAGCGCGAGAAATGACGTTTTCGTATCAAATATTCCCCCTATCGGGAAAACGACAATGTCGATGCGTAAAAGCGCTCAAATCGTCAGGAAAAGCACTTTTCGGACCGAAAACGTTGTTCAGCGCGAGAAAAGACGTTTTCGTATCAAATATTCCCCCTATCGGAAAAACGACAATGTCGATGCGTAAAAGCGCTCAAATCGTCAGGAAATGCACTTTTCGGACCGAAAACGTTGTTCAGCGCGAGAAAAGACGTATCAAATATTCCCCCTATCGGAAAAACGACAATGTCGATGCGTAAAAGCACTCAAATCGTCAGGAAAAGCACTTTTTGACCCGAAAACGTCGTTCAGCGCGAGAAAAGACGTTTTCGTATCAAATATTCCCCCTATCGGAAAAACGACGATGTCGATGCGTAAAAGCGCTCAAATCGTCAGGAAAAGCACTTTTTGACCCGAAAACGTCGTTCAGCGCGAGAAAAGACGTTTTCGTATCAAATATTCCCCCTATCGGGAAAACGACAATGTCGATGCGTAAAAGCGCTCAAATCGTCAGGAAAAGCACTTTTCGACGCGAAAACGTCGTTCAGCGCGAGAAAAGACGTTTTCGTATCAAAATATTCCCCCTATCGGAAAAACGACAATGTCGATGCGTAAAAGCGCTCAAATCGTCAGGAAAAGCACTTTTCGACCCGAAAACGTCGTTCAGCGCGAGAAAAGACGTTTTCGTATCAAATATTCCCCCTATCGGGAAAACGACAATGTCGATGCGTAAAAGCGCTCAAATCGTCAGGAAAAGCACTTTTCGACCCGAAAACGTCGTTCAGCGCGAGAAAAGACGTTTTCGTATCAAATATTCCCCCTATCGGAAAAACGACAATGTCGATGCGTAAAAGCGCTCAAATCGTCAGGAAAAGCACTTTTCGACCCGAAAACGTCGTTCAGCGCGAGAAAAGACGTTTTCGTATCAAATATTCCCCCTATCGGAAAAACGACAATGTCGATGCGTAAAAGCGCTCAAATCGTCAGGAAAAGCACTTTTCGACCCGAAAACGTCGTTCAGCGCGAGAAAAGACGTTTTCGTATCAAATATTCCCCCTATCGGGAAAACGACAATGTCGATGCGTAAAAGCGCTCAAATCGTCAGGAAAAAAAATTTTCGACGCGAAAACGTCGTACAGCGCGAGAAAAGACGTTTTCGTATCAAATATTCCCCCGATCGGAAAAACGACAATGTCGATGCGTAAAAGCGCTCAAATCGTCAGGAAAAGCACTTTTCGACCCGAAAACGTCGTTCAGCGCGAGAAAAGACGTTTTCGTATCAAATATTCCCCCTATCGGAAAAACGACAATGTCGATGCGTAAAAGCGCTCAAATCGTCAGGAAAAGCACTTTTCGACCCGAAAACGTCGTTCAGCGCGAGAAAAGACGTTTTCGTATCAAATATTCCCCCTATCGGGAAAACGACAATGTCGATGCGTAAAAGCGCTCAAATCGTCAGGAAATGCACTTTTCGGACCGAAAACGTTGTTCAGCGCGAGAAAAGACGTTTTCGTATCAAATATTCCCCCTATCGGAAAAACGACAATGTCGATGCGTAAAAGCGCTCAAATCGTCAGGAAAAGCACTTTTCGGACCGAAAACGTCGTTCAGCGCGAGAAAAGACGTTTTCGTATCAAATATTCCCTCTATCGGAAAAACGACGATGTCGATGCGTAAAAGCGCTCAAATCGTCAGGAAAAGCACTTTTTGACCCGAAAACGTCGTTCAGCGCGAGAAAAGACGTTTTCGTATCAAATATTCCCCCTATCGGGAAAACGACAATGTCGATGCGTAAAAGCGCTCAAATCGTCAGGAAAAGCACTTTTCGACGCGAAAACGTCGTTCAGCGCGAGAAAAGACGTTTTCGTATCAAGTATTCCCCCTATCGGAAAAACGACAATGTCGATGCGTAAAAGCGCTCAAATCGTCAGGAAAAGCACTTTTCGACCCGAAAACGTCGTTCAGCGCGAGAAAAGACGTTTTCGTATCAAACATTCCCCCTATCGGGAAAACGACAATGTCGATGCGTAAAAGCGCTCAAATCGTCAGGAAAAGCACTTTTCGACCCGAAAACGTCGTTCAGCGCGAGAAAAGACGTTTTCGTATCAAATATTCCCCCTATCGGAAAAACGACAATGTCGATGCGTAAAAGCGCTCAAATCGTCAGGAAAAGCACTTTTCGACCCGAAAACGTCGTTCAGCGCGAGAAAAGACGTTTTCGTATCAAATATTCCCCCTATCGGAAAAACGACAATGTCGATGCGTAAAAGCGCTCAAATCGTCAGGAAAAGCACTTTTCGACCCGAAAACGTCGTTCAGCGCGAGAAAAGACGTTTTCGTATCAAATATTCCCCCTATCGGGAAAACGACAATGTCGATGCGTAAAAGCGCTCAAATCGTCAGGAAAAACACTTTTCGACGCGAAAACGTCGTACAGCGCGAGAAAAGACGTTTTCGTATCAAATATTCCCCCGATCGGAAAAACGACAATGTCGATGCGTAAAAGCGCTCAAATCGTCAGGAAAAGCACTTTTCGACCCGAAAACGTCGTTCAGCGCGAGGAAAAGACGTTTTCGTATCAAATATTCCCCCTATCGGGAAAACGACAATGTCGATGCGTAAAAGCGCTCAAATCGTCAGGAAAAGCACTTTTCGGACCGAAAACGTTGTTCAGCGCGAGAAAAGGACGTTTTCGTATCAAATATTCCCCCTATCGGAAAAACGACAATGTCGATGCGTAAAAGCGCTCAAATCGTCAGGAAAAGCACTTTTCGGACCGAAAACGTCGTTCAGCGCGAGAAAAGACGTTTTCGTATCAAATATTCCCCCTATCGAAAAAACGACAATGTCGATGCGTAAAAGCGCTCAAATCGTCAGGAAAAGCACTTTTCGACCCGAAAACGTCGTTCAGCGCGAGAAAAGACGTTTTCGTATCAAATATTCCCCCTATCGAAAAAACGACAATGTCGATGCGTAAAAGCGCTCAAATCGTCAGGAAAAGCACTTTTCGACCCGAAAACGTCGTTCAGCGCGAGAAAAGACGTTTTCGTATCAAATATTCCCCCTATCGGAAAAACGACAATGTCGATGCGTAAAAGCGCTCAAATCGTCAGGAAAAGCACTTTTCGACCCGAAAACGTCGTTCAGCGCGAGAAAAGACGTTTTCGTATCAAATATTCCCCCTATCGGGAAAACGACAGTGTCGATGCGTAAAAGCGCTCAAATCGTCAGGAAAAGCACTTTTCGATCCGAAAACGTCGTTCAGCGCGAGAAATGACGTTTTCGTATCAAATATTCCCCCTATCGGGAAAACGACAATGTCGATGCGTAAAAGCGCTCAAATCGTCAGGAAAAGCACTTTTCGGACCGAAAACGTTGTTCAGCGCGAGAAAAGACGTTTTCGTATCAAATATTCCCCCTATCGGAAAAACGACAATGTCGATGCGTAAAAGCGCTCAAATCGTCAGGAAAAGCACTTTTCGGACGGAAAACGTCGTTCAGCGCGAGAAAAGACGTTTTCGTATCAAATATTTCCCCTATCGAAAAAACGACAATGTCGATGCGTAAAAGCGCTCAAATCGTCAGGAAAAGCACTTTTCGACCCGAAAACGTCGTTCAGCGCGAGAAAAGACGTTTTCGTATCAAATATTCCCCCTATCGAAAAAACGACAATGTCGATGCGTAAAAGCGCTCAAATCGTCAGGAAAAGCACTTTTCGACCCGAAAACGTCGTTCAGCGCGAGAAAAGACGTTTTCGTATCAAATATTCCCCCTATCGGAAAAACGACAATGTCGATGCGTAAAAGCGCTCAAATCGTCAGGAAAAGCACTTTTCGACCCGAAAACGTCGTTCAGCGCGAGAAAAGACGTTTTCGTATCAAATATTCCCCCTATCGGGAAAACGACAGTGTCGATGCGTAAAAGCGCTCAAATCGTCAGGAAAAGCACTTTTCGACGCGAAAACGTCGTACAGCGCGAGAAAATACGTTTTCGTATCAAATATTCCCCCTATCGGAAAAACGACAATGTCGATGCGTAAAAGCGCTCAAATCGTCAGGAAAAGCACTTTTCGACCCGAAAACGTCGTTCAGCGCGAGAAAAGACGTTTTCGTATCAAATATTCCCCCTATCGGGAAAACGACAGTGTCGATGCGTAAAAGCGCTCAAATCGTCAGGAAAAGCACTTTTCGACGCGATAACGTCGTACAGCGCGAGAAAATACGTTTTCGTATCAAATATTCCCCCTATCGGAAAAACGACAATGTCGATGCGTAAAAGCGCTCAAATCGTCAGGAAAAGCACTTTTCGACCCGAAAACGTCGTTCAGCGCGAGAAGAGACGTTTTCGTATCAAATATTCCCCCTATCGGGAAAACGACAATGTCGATGCGTAAAAGCGCTCAAATCGTCAGGAAAAACACTTTTCGACGCGAAAACGTCGTACAGCGCGAGAAAAGACGTTTTCGTATCAAATATTCCCCCGATCGGAAAAACGACAATGTCAATGCGTAAAAGCGCTCAAATCGTCAGGAAAAGCACTTTTCGACGCGAAAACTTCGTACAGCGCGAGAAAATACGTTTTCGTATCAAATATTCCCCCTATCGGAAAAACGACAATGTCGATGCGTAAAAGCGCTCAAATCGTCAGGAAAAGCACTTTTCGACCCGAAAACGTCGTTCAGCGCGAGAAAAGACGTTTTCGTATCAAATATTCCCCCTATCGGGAAAACGACAATGTCGATGCGTAAAAGCGCTCAAATCGTCAGGAAAAGCACTTTTCGACCCGAAACCGTCGTTCAGCGCGAGAAAAGACGTTTTCGTATCAAATATTCCCCCTATCGGAAAAACGACAATGTCGATGCGTAAAAGCGCTCAAATCGTCAGGAAAAGCACTTTTCGACCCGAAAACGTCGTTCAGCGCGAGAAAAGACGTTTTCGTATCAAATATTCCCCCTATCGGGAAAACGACAATGTCGATGCTTAAAAGCGCTCAAATCGTCAGGAAAAGCACTTTTCGACGCAAAAACGTCGTACAGCGCGAGAAAAGACGTTTTCGTATCAAATATTCCCCCTATCGGAAAAACGACAATGTCGATGCGTAAAAGCGCTCAAATCGTCAGGAAAAGCACTTTTCGACGCAAAAACGTCGTACAGCGCGAGAAAAGACGTTTTCGTATCAAATATTCCCCCTATCGGAAAAACGACAATGTCGATGCGTAAAAGCGCTCAAATCGTCAGGAAAAGCACTTTTCGACCCGAAAACGTCGTTCAGCGCGAGAAAAGACGTTTTCGTATCAAATATTCCCCCTATCGGGAAAACGACAGTGTCGATGCGTAAAAGCGCTCAAATCGTCAGGAAAAACACTTTTCGACGCGAAAACGTCGTACAGCGCGAGAAAAGACGTTTTCGTATCAAATATTCCCCCGATCGGAAAAACGACAATGTCGATGCGTAAAAGCGCTCAAATCGTCAGGAAAAACACTTTTCGACGCGAAAACGTCGTTCAGCGCGAGAAAAGACGTTTTCGTATCAAATATTCCCCCTATCGAAAAAACGACAATGTCGATGCGTAAAAGCGCTCAAATCGTCAGGAAAAGCACTTTTCGACCCGAAAACGTCGTTCAGCGCGAGAAAAGACGTTTTCGTATCAAATATTCCCCCTATCGGAAAAACGACAATGTCGATGCGTAAAAGCGCTCAAATCGTCAGGAAAAGCACTTTTCGACCCGAAAACGTCGTTCAGCGCGAGAAAAGACGTTTTCGTATCAAATATTCCCCCTATCGGGAAAACGACAATGTCGATGCGTAAAAGCGCTCAAATCGTCAGGAAAAGCACTTTTCGACCCGAAAACGTCGTTCAGCGCGAGAAAAGACGTTTTCGTATCAAATATTCCCCCGATCGGAAAAACGACAATGTCGATGCGTAAAAGCGCTCAAATCGTCAGGAAAAGCACTTTTCGACGCGAAAACGTCGTACAGCGCGAGAAAATACGTTTTCGTATCAAATATTCCCCCTATCGGAAAAACGACAATGTCGATGCGTAAAAGCGCTCAAATCGTCAGGAAAAGCACTTTTAGACGCGAAAACGTCGTTCAGCGCGAGAAAAGACGTTTTCGTATCAAATATTCCCCCTATCGAAAAAACGACAATGTCGATGCGTAAAAGCGCTCAAATCGTCAGGAAAAGCACTTTTCGACCCGAAAACGTCGTTCAGCGCGAGAAAAGACGTTTTCGTATCAAATATTCCCCCTATCGGGAAAACGACAATGTCGATGCGTAAAAGCGCTCAAATCGTCAGGAAAAGCACTTTTCGAACCGAAAACGTCGTTCAGCGCGAGAAAAGACGTTTTCGTATCAAATATTCCCCCTATCGGAAAAACGACAATGTCGATGCGTAAAAGCGCTCAAATCGTCAGGAAAAGCACTTTTCGACCCGAAAACGTCGTTCAGCGCGAGAAAAGACGTTTTCGTATCAAATATTCCCCCTATCGGGAAAACGACAATGTCGATGCGTAAAAGCGCTCAAATCGTCAGGAAAAGCACTTTTCGGACCGAAAACGTTGTTCAGCGCGAGAAAAGACGTTTTCGTATCAAATATTCCCCCTATCGGAAAAACGACAATGTCGATGCGTAAAAGCGCTCAAATCGTCAGGAAAAGCACTTTTCGGACGGAAAACGTCGTTCAGCGCGAGAAAAGACGTTTTCGTATCAAATATTCCCCCTATCGAAAAAACGACAATGTCGATGCGTAAAAGCGCTCAAATCGTCAGGAAAAGCACTTTTCGACCCGAAAACGTCGTTCAGCGCGAGAAAAGACGTTTTCGTATCAAATATTCCCCCTATCGAAAAAACGACAATGTCGATGCGTAAAAGCGCTCAAATCGTCAGGAAAAGCACTTTTCGACCCGAAAACGTCGTTCAGCGCGAGAAAAGACGTTTTCGTATCAAATATTCCCCCTATCGGAAAAAACGACAATGTCGATGCGTAAAAGCGCTCAAATCGTCAGGAAAAGCACTTTTCGACCCGAAAACGTCGTTCAGCGCGAGAAAAGACGTTTTCGTATCAAATATTCCCCCTATCGGGAAAACGACAATGTCGATGCGTAAAAGCGCTCAAATCGTCAGGAAAAACACTTTTCGACGCGAAAACGTCGTACAGCGCGAGAAAAGACGTTTTCGTATCAAATATTCCCCCGATCGGAAAAACGACAATGTCGATGCGTAAAAGCGCTCAAATCGTCAGGAAAAACACTTTTCGACGCGAAAACGTCGTTCAGCGCGAGAAAAGACGTTTTCGTATCAAATATTCCCCCTATCGAAAAAACGACAATGTCGATGCGTAAAAGCGCTCAAATCGTCAGGAAAAGCACTTTTCGACCCGAAAACGTCGTTCAGCGCGAGAAAAGACGTTTTCGTATCAAATATTCCCCCTATCGGAAAAACGACAATGTCGATGCGTAAAAGCGCTCAAATCGTCAGGAAAAGCACTTTTCGAACCGAAAACGTCGTTCAGCGCGAGAAAAGACGTTTTCGTATCAAATATTCCCCCGATCGGAAAAACGACAATGTCGATGCGTAAAAGCGCTCAAATCGTCAGGAAAAGCACTTTTCGACGCGAAAACGTCGTACAGCGCGAGAAAAGACGTTTTCGTATCAAATATTCCCCCTATCGGGAAAACGACAATGTCGATGCGTAAAAGCGCTCAAATCGTCAGGAAAAGCACTTTTCGGACCGAAAACGTTGTTCAGCGCGAGAAAAGACGTTTTCGTATCAAATATTCCCCCTATCGGAAAAACGACAATGTCGATGCGTAAAAGCGCTCAAATCGTCAGGAAAAGCACTTTTCGACGCGAAAACGTCGTTCAGCGCGAGAAAAGACGTTTTCGTATCAAATATTCCCCCTATCGAAAAAACGACAATGTCGATGCGTAAAAGCGCTCAAATCGTCAGGAAAAGCACTTTTCGACCCGAAAACGTCGTTCAGCGCGAGAAAAGACGTTTTCGTATCAAATATTCCCCCTATCGGGAAAACGACAATGTCGATGCGTAAAAGCGCTCAAATCGTCAGGAAAAGCACTTTTCGACCCGAAAACGTCGTTCAGCGCGAGAAAAGACGTTTTCGTATCAAATATTCCCCCTATCGGAAAAACGACAATGTCGATGCGTAAAAGCGCTCAAATCGTCAGGAAAAGCACTTTTCGACCCGAAAACGTCGTTCAGCGCGAGAAAAGACGTTTTCGTATCAAATATTCCCCCTATCGGGAAAACGACAGTGTCGATGCGTAAAAGCGCTCAAATCGTCAGGAAAAGCACTTTTCGACGCGAAAACGTCGTTCAGCGCGAGAAAAAACGTTTTCGTATCAAATATTCCCCCTATCGGAAAAACGACAATGTCGATGCGTAAAAGCGCTCAAATCGTCAGGAAAAGCACTTTTCGACCCGAAAACGTCGTTCAGCGCGAGAAGAGACGTTTTCGTATCAAATATTCCCCCTATCGGAAAAACGACAATGTCGATGCGTAAAAGCGCTCAAATCGTCAGGAAAAGCACTTTTCGACCCGTAAACGTCGTTCAGCGCGAGAAAAGACGTTTTCGTATCAAATATTCCCCCTATCGGGAAAACGACAATGTCGATGCGTAAAAGCGCTCAAATCGTCAGGAAAAGCACTTTTCGACGCAAAAACGTCGTACAGCGCGAGAAAAGACGTTTTCGTATCAAATATTCCCCCTATCGGAAAAACGACAATGTCGATGCGTAAAAGCGCTCAAATCGTCAGGAAAAGCACTTTTCGACGCGAAAACGTCGTTCAGCGCGAGAAAAGACGTTTTCGTATCAAATATTCCCCCTATCGAAAAAACGACAATGTCGATGCGTAAAAGCGCTCAAATCGTCAGGAAAAGCACTTTTCGACCCAAAAACGTCGTTCAGCGCGAGAAAAGACGTTTTCGTATCAAATATTCCCCCTATCGGGAAAACGACAATGTCGATGCGTAAAAGCGCTCAAATCGTCAGGAAAAGCACTTTTCGGACCGAAAACGTCGTTCAGCGCGAGAAAAGACGTTTTCGTATCAAATATTCCCCCTATCCGGAAAACGACAATGTCGATGCGTAAAAGCGCTCAAATCGTCAGGAAAAGCACTTTTCGACGCAAAAACGTCGTACAGCGCGAGAAAAGACGTTTTCGTATCAAATATTCCCCCTATCGGAAAAACGACAATGTCGATGCGTAAAAGCGCTCAAATCGTCAGGAAAAGCACTTTTCGACCCGAAAACGTCGTTCAGCGCGAGAAAAGACGTTTTCGTATCAAATATTCCCCCTATCGGGAAAACGACAATGTCGATGCGTAAAAGCGCTCAAATCGTCAGGAAAAGCACTTTTCGACGCAAAAACGTCGTACAGCGCGAGAAAAGACGTGTTCGTATCAAATATTCCCCCTATCGGAAAAACGACAATGTCGATGCGTAAAAGCGCTCAAATCGTCAGGAAAAGCACTTTTCGACCCAAAAACGTCGTTCAGCGCGAGAAAAGACGTTTTCGTATCAAATATTCCCCCTATCGGGAAAACGACAATGTCGATGCGTAAAAGCGCTCAAATCGTCAGGAAAAGCACTTTTCGGACCGAAAACGTCGTTCAGCGCGAGAAAAGACGTTTTCGTATCAAATATTCCCCCTATCGGGAAAACGACAATGTCGATGCGTAAAAGCGCTCAAATCGTCAGGAAAAGCACTTTTCGACGCAAAAACGTCGTACAGCGCGAGAAAAGACGTTTTCGTATCAAATATTCCCCCTATCGGAAAAACGACAATGTCGATGCGTAAAAGCGCTCAAATCGTCAGGAAAAGCACTTTTCGACGCGAAAACGTCGTTCAGCGCGAGAAAAGACGTTTTCGTATCACATATTCCCCCTATCGAAAAAACGACAATGTCGATGCGTAAAAGCGCTCAAATCGTCAGGAAAAGCACTTTTCGACCCGAAAACGTCGTTCAGCGCGAGAAAAGACGTTTTCGTATCAAATATTCCCCCTATCGAAAAAACGACAAAGTCGATGCGTAAAAGCGCTCAAATCGTCAGGAAAAGCACTTTTCGACCCGAAAACGTCGTTCAGCGCGAGAAAAGACGTTTTCGTATCAAATATTCCCCCTATCGGAAAAACGACAATGTCGATGCGTAAAAGCGCTCAAATCGTCAGGAAAAGCACTTTTCGACGCGAAAACGTCGTTCAGCGCGAGAAAAGACGTTTTCGTATCAAATATTCCCCCTATCGGAAAAACGACAATGTCGATGCGTAAAAGCGCTCAAATCGTCAGGAAAAGCACTTTTCGACCCGAAAACGTCGTTCAGCGCGAGAAGAGACGTTTTCGTATCAAATATTCCCCCTATCGGAAAAACGACAATGTCGATGCGTAAAAGCGCTCAAATCGTCAGGAAAAGCACTTTTCGACCCGTAAACGTCGTTCAGCGCGAGAAAAGACGTTTTCGTATCAAATATTCCCCCTATCGGGAAAACGACAATGTCGATGCGTAAAAGCGCTCAAATCGTCAGGAAAAGCACTTTTCGACGCAAAAACGTCGTACAGCGCGAGAAAAGACGTTTTCGTATCAAATATTCCCCCTATCGGAAAAACGACAATGTCGATGCGTAAAAGCGCTCAAATCGTCAGGAAAAGCACTTTTCGACGCGAAAACGTCGTTCAGCGCGAGAAAAGACGTTTTCGTATCAAATATTCCCCCTATCGAAAAAACGACAATGTCGATGCGTAAAAGCGCTCAAATCGTCAGGAAAAGCACTTTTCGACCCAAAAACGTCGTTCAGCGCGAGAAAAGACGTTTTCGTATCAAATATTCCCCCTATCGGGAAAACGACAATGTCGATGCGTAAAAGCGCTCAAATCGTCAGGAAAAGCACTTTTCGGACCGAAAACGTCGTTCAGCGCGAGAAAAGACGTTTTCGTATCAAATATTCCCCCTATCCGGAAAACGACAATGTCGATGCGTAAAAGCGCTCAAATCGTCAGGAAAAGCACTTTTCGACGCAAAAACGTCGTACAGCGCGAGAAAAGACGTTTTCGTATCAAATATTCCCCCTATCGGAAAAACGACAATGTCGATGCGTAAAAGCGCTCAAATCGTCAGGAAAAGCACTTTTCGACGCGAAAACGTCGTTCAGCGCGAGAAAAGACGTTTTCGTATCAAATATTCCCCCTATCGAAAAAACGACAATGTCGATGCGTAAAAGCGCTCAAATCGTCAGGAAAAGCACTTTTCGACCCGAAAACGTCGTTCAGCGCGAGAAAAGACGTTTTCGTATCAAATATTCACCCTATCGGGAAAACGACAATGTCGATGCGTAAAAGCGCTCAAATCGTCAGGAAAAACAAAAGATGTGCGAATGACCAGTTGCCCATCAGCATTTTTGCGACAGAAAATGAAGTTCTTCTCCCGGCGGGCAACATAGCACCAGCCGGTGGCGCCGCCCTCGTGCTATTAGCCAACCAGCCAATCAACGCGAAGTAAACACGTCCTTTTCAGTTCCGGAACTCAGGCGTAAAGTTTAACATTTTCATTTCTCCTTTTTTAATCGTTAATTATCCTTTTTTTACGTACTCATCCGATAATTTTGTATACCGGTATTTTTAGATAGGATGTCTAAGAACATTGTAGTCGTAGGCCATAGTTATATCAGGCGCCTGGGTGATTTTGTGAGAGAGAATAGTTCTGCTTCCTCTATTGTTAATTCCGATTGGGGTCTAGCTGGTTTAGACTTTGCGGCACCTCATTTGATCGGTATTGGGGGAGCAACAATAGATAGTTTGATAAACCGTGATGTGCTCTCATTGATCTGTGAGCAGCGGCCTACATTAGTTTTGCTGCAGATTGGGTCAAACGACCTAGATAACCGGTATCTAACCCCAGCGTTTGTTGGAATGAAAATATTTCAATACGCTAATACCATTGTCGAGCGTACGGGTGCTGTTGTGTATATATGTGACCCTATTCGCCGCCAGAGATGGCGCAGTTTTAACGAAATTACTGGGAATAGTAGGGTTAGACAAGCGCAGGAATTTCTGCACGCCGCTTGTACAGGGTGCGGAAAGATATTTTCCTGGCGGCATCGGGGGTTTTGGAATTCTAGATATAATCTGTATGGTGGGGATCTAGTTCACTTGAACAAACAGGGCAACATTAAACTATATCGGTCACTCCGTGGGGCGATGGTTAAGGCCGGGAAGTGTCTCGGGACTAATAGGAGTGAAAGGGTCTGAAGCATGGAAATACGTAGTGATATGGACACACATACATAACTGCTTGTATAGTATTAAAAAAAAAAAAAAAAAAAAAAAAAAGATTTATATAGTATTCGTTAACATATAAATAAATAAATTAGTGATTCATATAGCCTCCTTAAATATATATATATAGTTTACGTACTCAGTAATCCTTGAGCCTATAACTTAATGCTCGGATGCTCAGAAATGATACAGTTTGATGTTTCTATGCACGTTATTACCTTTAAGTTTTTTACCTGGTCTTCATTGATGAAAGGTTGAATTTTGCCTGCCTCTGGCCAGGGGCCCATGGAATTTTCCTAATCCTGCAATAACCATTGATTAGGGCGTGCATTTTTCCCGATCATTACCATAAAGGTTTTTAGAATATGCTACTGTACTGGAGGTCCCAGGAGATAAGCATTAATATCGGGCTTAATTTTCCTGCTTCGGGGCAGGTGCCCATGAATAAATGTTTAATATGAGGGCTTAATTTTCCTGTGATACATATTGATATAGGGCTTAATTTCCCTGCTTCTAGGCAGGTGCCCATGGGATAATTAATCATGAATATTGGGCTTAATTTTCCTGCTTCTGGGCGGGTTACCACGATATAATCATTAATATTGGGCTTAATTTTCCTGCTTCTGGGCAGGTGCCCACGAGACAATCATTAACATAAGGGCTTAATTTTCCTGCTTCTGGGCAGGTGCCCAGGAAATAATAATTAGTATAAGGGCTTAATTTTCCTGCTTCTGGGCAGGTGCCTACGAATTAATCATCAATATTAGGGCTTAATTTTCCTGCTTCTGGGCAGGTGCCAACGAGATAATCATTAATATTAGGGCTTAATTTTCCTGCTTCTGGGCAGGTGCCCAGGAAAATAATAATTAGTATAAGGGCTTAATTTTCCTGCTTCTGGGCAGGTGCCCACGAAATAATCATTAATATTAGGGCTTAATTTTCCTGCTTCTGGGCAGGTGCCAACGAGATAATCA
Source organism: Tubulanus polymorphus (assembly GCF_964204645.1). Taxonomy (NCBI): domain Eukaryota; kingdom Metazoa; phylum Nemertea; class Palaeonemertea; order Tubulaniformes; family Tubulanidae; genus Tubulanus; species Tubulanus polymorphus. The sequence continues at coordinate 65,423 of NW_027437452.1, read as the reverse complement.
TTAATATTAGGGCTTAATTTTCCTGCTTCTGGGCAGGTGCCCAGGAAATAATAATTAGTATAAGGGCTTAATTTTCCTGCTTCTGGGCAGGTGCCCAGGAAATAATAATTAGTATAAGGGCTTAATTTTCCTGCTTCTGGGCAGGTGCCCACGAAATAATCATTAATATTAGGGCTTAATTTTCCTGCTGCCGGCAGTAGGCAGGTCTTATTCATAATACTGATACAGTTAATAACCCGCACGTATTTTGTGTTTTAGTAGTCATATAGAGTAGTAATGCAGCGCACCAAGAGAAAGCAACAGGCAACCCCAGCCTTAAACAAGCGGAGGAAAGCGCCAGCTGGGGCTATCTCAGAGAAGGAGGCTCGGGCAGACCGCCTGCTGGAGACTCTCGAAAGAGCGGTCTCTTTGTTACCCCAGGTCAACGCCATCCCTGCAAACACCGCTGCAAATACACCTCAGCAGGCTGAGAATACGCCTCAGCAGGGGACCATAACAGTACCACAGGCCTTGGATGTGGCAGCGCCGGAAGCAGGTAATATCATCCCCGATGGTATGGGTTTTTATCAACAACCACAGTTGAGCGGCCCGGGGTCTTTTCTGCCCGCCGCGGTGGCATTGGATGCGTTAGTGCCGGTTAAGATAAAAGAATCTATTTGGTCAGGAAAATGGCTGGATTTCGCGGTGCTTTTGCGCAAGCCCGATGCGGCGTATTCCTTTAACGTGCTGCCCGCCCCTGGTCAGGAAACGCCTCACGTATCTATAGCGACACCCAGGCTTACAGCCATTAAGTCGATCGAGCAGTGGGTAAGGGCATTCGAAATCTTTTCTACTGTCCATTTGCGCCGTCATCCTCATGACGCCATACCTCTGATCAAGTACGGTCGAAGCGTCCAGAACCTTGCGTCCCAGGGCGGGGATTGGGCGTTTTACGACCAGAATTTTCGTGCGCTCCGTGCGGCTTCAGATGTCGCCGGTAGGTGGGACGCCACCAATTGGGAGCTGTGGTTGGAAGCGAAGACTCGAAATAATAACTTGAAACGGCCCTTTCGAGCATCTTCGGGCCAGGCAGTCAATTTCTGCTACGCGTTTAATAGCGCCGCCTCGTCCTGTCCCCGAAAATCTTGCATATACGCCCACCAATGCAAGTTATGCAGAGGCCCACATTCAGCCGCTCGCTGTCCGCGTCGGAAAACGCCCAGCCCCTCGAATGGACATAAACGTAGCGACCCCACCTACAAATCATAGTTTGCCGACGCCGGTCAAAATTTCCGAACTTAGAAAATACATTTACGATTACAAGGCCGAGGATCGTGACATTATTATTGAAGGTTTTACTTCGGGTTTTCGCTTAGATAGTTTTTTCTCTGGCCCCTCATCTACCAAATGCGTCGATAACCTTAAGTCCGCTAGGGAGCGCCCTGACGTGATACGCGAAAGAGTCAACAAAGAGCTTGCAACGGGTAGAGTTCTGGGCCCTTTTCAGACTCCATTCATGCCGGACGGTACCCCAATTCACGTTTCACCCCTAGGGGTAGTTCCTAAAAGCTCCGGGGGTTTTAGGGTTATTCATCATCTATCGTACCCGGAAGGCTCGTCGATAAACGATTTTATTCCCGAGGAGGCATCCACCATTAAATACTCGACAATCCAGGATGCGATTAAAATCATCAAGTCCCTTGGTGACGATGTTTTCCTAGCAAAGACCGACATAGAGTCGGCTTTCAGGATAATCCCTATACATAAGTTAGACCAACCACTGTTGGGTTTCACTTTAGACGGTCTTTTTTACGTCGACGCTGTTCTGCCCATGGGCGCAGCCAGCTCCTGCGCGATTTTTGACCGGTTCTCGTCGTGTATTAAATGGATTGCGATTAATAAGCTCGGGATTTCCCACATTGTACATATTTTAGATGATTTTTTGATTATTGCTAAGGGCAAATCTAAGTGCGACCGCGATCTGATAAATTTTCTTGACCTATGCGAACAGCTCGGCGTACCCATAAAGGAAGTCAAAACTTTTCGCCCGTCGCAAATCCTACCGTTTGCCGGCATCATGCTCGATACTATTTTGCACGAGGCACGTTTGCCGGAAGATAAATTGGCAAAATGCATGGCCCTGGTGGAAACATTCCTGTCTAAACGGAAAGTGACTTTGCGAGAGTTACAGTCACTACTAGGGACGTTGAATTTTGCCTGCTCAGTCATCGTACCGGGACGACCGTTTCTCAGGAGGCTGATCGACCTCACCGTGGGCGTGCCTCACCGTTCGTTGCACATTTCACTGACGGCGAGCGCGAAGAATGATCTCCGGGTCTGGAACGTCTTCCTTTCAAATTTTAACGGTCGATCATTTTTCATCGATGAGCGTAAGCTCACTAACGATCGTTTGAATTTGTACACTGATTCCGCCGGTGCTTTTGGTTACGGTGCCGTTTACGGCACCCACTGGTTCCACGGTTCGTGGCCTTTAAGCTGGAAGTCTTGTTCGATCGCGGTCCTTGAACTATACCCAATCGTTGCCGCACTATCAATCTGGGGGGCACATTGGAAAAATAAGACTATATGTTTTAATTCCGATAACCAATCGGTGGTCCACGTTATTAATAAACAATCTTCACGGGACAAGGCTATGATGACCCTCGTACGCAAGATGGTCTCTGTTTGTTTGAAATTTAACATCGTTTTCATTAGCGAACATATACCCGGAAAATATAACATTTTACCCGACCTACTTTCTCGGTTCCAGTTTCGTCGATTTCGCATGGAAGCGCCATGGGCCGACCCTCAACCTACGCCGGTTCCCCAGTCTTGGCTGCCAGCAAATATAAACCTACTATAGACGCCCTGTTAGCAGCGGCTTTGACGACGGAAACCGCGAAGGCCTATGATCGGTCTTGGGGTAAGCTAGTCGCGTTTGGCCAGCAGTTGGGCATCACAATTTTGGTCCCACTTTCAGAATATTCCATCGTCTTGTTCGTCGCACATTTGCACGAAAAGGGTTTGTCGGCCGCAGCTACTGCGTCGACATTGTCGGCAATTTCATATTTTCACAAGATAAAAGGGGAAGCCGACCCTTGTCGATCATTTATCATTCAGAAAATGTTAGCAGGCGCGAGAAATCTATCGCGGAGTTTCGACGTTCGTCTCCCAATTACCGCAGATGTTTTGGCCCGTTTATTTGACTGTCTTGCTGTGACGGAAAGTCTGTCCTACAACCGCCTTTTAGTGAAATCGGTTATGACCATCGCGTTTTGTGGTTATTTCCGCCTAGGGGAGCTCTTACCGAGGACACTCGCCCTAACGCAGAGTGTAGTACAGCTCGAAGACGTGGCACTCACCGCCTTTGGTCTCCAAATAGTCCTAAAGAAGTTTAAGCACAGCGCACGCGTTGGCCCTCAGGTCATACAGGTTGATTTTTCCTCCCTTTCGACCAGGGTTACCGATGCCCGATCGACTATCACCACTTATTTACAGCGCCGAGGCCCGCGTCCAGGCCCGCTTTTTATAGACTGCAGTGGAGCTCCGTGGTTAAGGCGAGCATTCGACCGTCGCCTCGTGTGCCTGCTGGAATGGTGTAAACTGTCACCTAGGGCGTTCAAGGGTCACTCCTTCCGCATCGGCGCTGCAACCGATGCAGCATCGAGGGGAGTCCCCGACGCACAGATTAGGGCGGCAGGCCGGTGGAATTCCGAGGCCTTCCGTAAATACATAAGGATTGCGAGGTGATCGTGTGGGCTCAGCCACAGGTGGGTGGCTTTGTGGCATTTTTATAGCCCACTTACGATTAATCGAGGACTTTTTACTCCGAACTAGGTCAAACAGCTGGGGCGTTTGACTTCTTAGTAATAGTGGTGTAGTTACTTGTATTCATAAATAGGTCAAACAGCAGGGGCGTTTGACCGCGTAGTATTTTTTCCGATAATTGTTTAAATCAGAAACTAGGTCAATCCAGCTGGGGCGGTTGACCTAGTTAGTTTTGTATGACTTTGTATTTCTTTGTTAGATTGATGATATTGTAATTTTGTACGTGACAGCAAATTAGGTTGTCACGTGTTTTGGTATAATTTTTCAAATAAACGTCAAGCAGCTGGGGCGCTTGGCCTTTTCCATCTAACAATTTGTTCCGACTTATTTTCTGTTGCAAAAAACAAAAGATGTGCGAATGACCAGTTGCCCATCAGCATTTTTGCGACAGAAAATGAAGTTCTTCTCCCGGCGGGCAACATAGCACCAGCCGGTGGCGCCGCCCTCGTGCTATTAGCCAACCAGCCAATCAACGCGAAGTAAACACGTCCTTTTCAGTTCCGGAACTCAGGCGTAAAGTTTAACATTTTACCACCCTCCATCCCCTACCTGCGCCTACGGCATTTGTTAGCCCTCTTACGATTAATCTTTTCTAGCCCATTTTTATAGCCCACTTACGATTAATCGAGGACTTTTTACTCCGAACTAGGTCAAACAGCTGGGGCGTTTGACTTCTTAGTAATAGTGGTGTAGTTACTTGTATTCATAAATAGGTCAAACAGCAGGGGCGTTTGACCGCGTAGTATTTTTTCCGATAATTGTTTAAATCAGAAACTAGGTCAATCCAGCTGGGGCGGTTGACCTAGTTAGTTTTGTATGACTTTGTATTTCTTTGTTAGATTGATGATATTGTAATTTTGTACGTGACAGCAAATTAGGTTGTCACGTGTTTTGGTATAATTTTTCAAATAAACGTCAAGCAGCTGGGGCGCTTGGCCTTTTCCATCTAACAATTTGTTCCGACTTATTTTCTGTTGCAAAAAGCACTTTTCGACCCGAAAACGTCGTTCAGCGCGAGAAAAGACGTTTTCGTATCAAATATTCCCCCTATCGGAAAAACGACAATGTCGATGCGTAAAAGCGCTCAAATCGTCAGGAAAAGCACTTTTCGACCCGAAAACGTCGTTCAGCGCGAGAAAAGAAGTTTTCGTATCAAATATTCCCCCTATCGGGAAAACGACAATGTCGATGCGTAAAAGCGCTCAAATCGTCAGGAAAAGCACTTTTCGACGCAAAAACGTCGTACAGCGCGAGAAAAGACGTTTTCGTATCAAATATTCCCCCTATCGGAAAAACGACAATGTCGATGCGTAAAAGCGCTCAAATCGTCAGGAAAAGCACTTTTCGACGCGAAAACGTCGTTCAGCGCGAGAAAAGACGTTTTCGTATCAAATATTCCCCCTATCGAAAAAACGACAATGTCGATGCGTAAAAGCGCTCAAATCGTCAGGAAAAGCACTTTTCGACCCGAAAACGTCGTTCAGCGCGAGAAAAGACGTTTTCGTATCAAATATTCCCCCTATCGGAAAAACGACAATGTCGATGCGTAAAAGCGCTCAAATCGTCAGGAAAAGCACTTTTCGACCCGAAAACGTCGTTCAGCGCGAGAAAAGACGTTTTCGTATCAAATATTCCCCCTATCGGGAAAACGACAATGTCGATGCGTAAAAGCGCTCAAATCGTCAGGAAAAGCACTTTTCGACGCAAAAACGTCGTACAGCGCGAGAAAAGACGTTTTCGTATCAAATATTCCCCCTATCGGAAAAACGACAATGTCGATGCGTAAAAGCGCTCAAATCGTCAGGAAAAGCACTTTTCGACGCGAAAACGTCGTTCAGCGCGAGAAAAGACGTTTTCGTATCAAATATTCCCCCTATCGAAAAAACGACAATGTCGATGCGTAAAAGCGCTCAAATCGTCAGGAAAAGCACTTTTCGACCCAAAAACGTCGTTCAGCGCGAGAAAAGACGTTTTCGTATCAAATATTCCCCCTATCGGGAAAACGACAATGTCGATGCGTAAAAGCGCTCAAATCGTCAGGAAAAGCACTTTTCGGACCGAAAACGTCGTTCAGCGCGAGAAAAGACGTTTTCGTATCAAATATTCCCCCTATCGGGAAAACGACAATGTCGATGCGTAAAAGCGCTCAAATCGTCAGGAAAAGCACTTTTCGACGCAAAAACGTCGTACAGCGCGAGAAAAGACGTTTTCGTATCAAATATTCCCCCTATCGGAAAAACGACAATGTCGATGCGTAAAAGCGCTCAAATCGTCAGGAAAAGCACTTTTCGACGCGAAAACGTCGTTCAGCGCGAGAAAAGACGTTTTCGTATCACATATTCCCCCTATCGAAAAAACGACAATGTCGATGCGTAAAAGCGCTCAAATCGTCAGGAAAAGCACTTTTCGACCCGAAAACGTCGTTCAGCGCGAGAAAAGACGTTTTCGTATCAAATATTCCCCCTATCGGGAAAACGACAATGTCGATGCGTAAAAGCGCTCAAATCGTCAGGAAAAGCACTTTTCGACCCGAAAACGTCGTTCAGCGCGAGAAAAGACGTTTTCGTATCAAATATTCCCCCTATCGAAAAAACGACAATGTCGATGCGTAAAAGCGCTCAAATCGTCAGGAAAAGCACTTTTCGACCCGAAAACGTCGTTCAGCGCGAGAAAAGACGTTTTCGTATCAAATATTCCCCCTATCGAAAAAACGACAATGTCGATGCGTAAAAGCGCTCAAATCGTCAGGAAAAGCACTTTTCGACCCGAAAACGTCGTTCAGCGCGAGAAAAGACGTTTTCGTATCAAATATTCCCCCTATCGGAAAAACGACAATGTCGATGCGTAAAAGCGCTCAAATCGTCAGGAAAAGCACTTTTCGACCCGAAAACGTCGTTCAGCGCGAGAAAAGACGTTTTCGTATCAAATATTCCCCCTATCGGGAAAACGACAATGTCGATGCGTAAAAGCGCTCAAATCGTCAGGAAAAGCACTTTTCGACCCGTAAACGTCGTTCAGCGCGAGAAAAGACGTTTTCGTATCAAATATTCCCCCTATCGGGAAAACGACAATGTCGATGCGTAAAAGCGCTCAAATCGTCAGGAAAAGCACTTTTCGACGCAAAAACGTCGTACAGCGCGAGAAAAGACGTTTTCGTATCAAATATTCCCCCTATCGGAAAAACGACAATGTCGATGCGTAAAAGCGCTCAAATCGTCAGGAAAAGCACTTTTCGACGCGAAAACGTCGTTCAGCGCGAGAAAAGACGTTTTCGTATCAAATATTCCCCCTATCGAAAAAACGACAATGTCGATGCGTAAAAGCGCTCAAATCGTCAGGAAAAGCACTTTTCGACCCAAAAACGTCGTTCAGCGCGAGAAAAGACGTTTTCGTATCAAATATTCCCCCTATCGGGAAAACGACAATGTCGATGCGTAAAAGCGCTCAAATCGTCAGGAAAAGCACTTTTCGGACCGAAAACGTCGTTCAGCGCGAGAAAAGACGTTTTCGTATCAAATATTCCCCCTATCGGGAAAACGACAATGTCGATGCGTAAAAGCGCTCAAATCGTCAGGAAAAGCACTTTTCGACGCAAAAACGTCGTACAGCGCGAGAAAAGACGTTTTCGTATCAAATATTCCCCCTATCGGAAAAACGACAATGTCGATGCGTAAAAGCGCTCAAATCGTCAGGAAAAGCACTTTTCGACGCGAAAACGTCGTTCAGCGCGAGAAAAGACGTTTTCGTATCAAATATTCCCCCTATCGAAAAAACGACAATGTCGATGCGTAAAAGCGCTCAAATCGTCAGGAAAAGCACTTTTCGACCCGAAAACGTCGTTCAGCGCGAGAAAAGACGTTTTCGTATCAAATATTCACCCTATCGGGAAAACGACAATGTCGATGCGTAAAAGCGCTCAAATCGTCAGGAAAAGCACTTTTCGACCCGAAAACGTCGTTCAGCGCGAGAAAAGACGTTTTCGTATCAAATATTCCCCCTATCGGAAAAACGACAATGTCGATGCGTAAAAGCGCTCAAATCGTCAGAAAAAGCACTTTTCGACCCGAAAACGTCGTTCAGCGCGAGAAAAGAAGTTTTCGTATCAAATATTCCCCCTATCGGGAAAACGACAATGTCGATGCGTAAAAGCGCTCAAATCGTCAGGAAAAGCACTTTTCGACGCAAAAACGTCGTACAGCGCGAGAAAAGACGTTTTCGTATCAAATATTCCCCCTATCGGAAAAACGACAATGTCGATGCGTAAAAGCGCTCAAATCGTCAGGAAAAGCACTTTTCGACGCGAAAACGTCGTTCAGCGCGAGAAAAGACGTTTTCGTATCAAATATTCCCCCTATCGAAAAAACGACAATGTCGATGCGTAAAAGCGCTCAAATCGTCAGGAAAAGCACTTTTCGACCCGAAAACGTCGTTCAGCGCGAGAAAAGACGTTTTCGTATCAAATATTCCCCCTATCGGAAAAACGACAATGTCGATGCGTAAAAGCGCTCAAATCGTCAGGAAAAGCACTTTTCGACCCGAAAACGTCGTTCAGCGCGAGAAAAGACGTTTTCGTATCAAATATTCCCCCTATCGGGAAAACGACAATGTCGATGCGTAAAAGCGCTCAAATCGTCAGGAAAAGCACTTTTCGACGCAAAAACGTCGTACAGCGCGAGAAAAGACGTTTTCGTATCAAATATTCCCCCTATCGGAAAAACGACAATGTCGATGCGTAAAAGCGCTCAAATCGTCAGGAAAAGCACTTTTCGACGCGAAAACGTCGTTCAGCGCGAGAAAAGACGTTTTCGTATCAAATATTCCCCCTATCGAAAAAACGACAATGTCGATGCGTAAAAGCGCTCAAATCGTCAGGAAAAGCACTTTTCGACCCGAAAACGTCGTTCAGCGCGAGAAAAGACGTTTTCGTATCAAATATTCCCCCTATCGGAAAAACGACAATGTCGATGCGTAAAAGCGCTCAAATCGTCAGGAAAAGCACTTTTCGACCCGAAAACGTCGTTCAGCGCGAGAAAAGACGTTTTCGTATCAAATATTCCCCCTATCGGGAAAACGACAATGTCGATGCGTAAAAGCGCTCAAATCGTCAGGAAAAGCACTTTTCGACGCAAAAACGTCGTACAGCGCGAGAAAAGACGTTTTCGTATCAAATATTCCCCCTATCGGAAAAACGACAATGTCGATGCGTAAAAGCGCTCAAATCGTCAGGAAAAGCACTTTTCGACGCGAAAACGTCGTTCAGCGCGAGAAAAGACGTTTTCGTATCAAATATTCCCCCTATCGAAAAAACGACAATGTCGATGCATAAAAGCGCTCAAATCGTCAGGAAAAGCACTTTTCGACCCGAAAACGTCGTTCAGCGCGAGAAAAGACGTTTTCGTATCAAATATTCCCCCTATCGGAAAAACGACAATGTCGATGCATAAAAGCGCTCAAATCGTCAGGAAAAGCACTTTTCGACCCGAAAACGTCGTTCAGCGCGAGAAAAGACGTTTTCGTATCAAATATTCCCCCTATCGGGAAAACGACAATGTCGATGCGTAAAAGCGCTCAAATGGTCAGGAAAAGCACTTTTCGGACCGAAAACGTCGTTCAGCGCGAGAAAAGACGTTTTCGTATCAAATATTCCCCCTATCGAAAAAACGACAATGTCGATGCGTAAAAGCGCTCAAATCGTCAGGAAAAGCACTTTTCGACCCGTAAACGTCGTTCAGCGCGAGAAAAGACGTTTTCGTATCAAATATTCCCCCTATCGGGAAAACGACAATGTCGATGCGTAAAAGCGCTCAAATCGTCAGGAAAAGCACTTTTCGACGCAAAAACGTCGTTCAGCGCGAGAAAAGACGTTTTCGTATCAAATATTCCCCCTATCGGGAAAACGACAATGTCGTTGCGTAAAAGCGCTCAAATCGTCAGGAAAAGCACTTTTCGGACCGAAAACGTCGTTCAGCGCGAGAAAAGACGTTTTCGTATCAAATATTCCCCCTATCCGGAAAACGACAATGTCGATGCGTAAAAGCGCTCAAATCGTCAGGAAAAGCACTTTTCGACGCGAAAACGTCGTACAGCGCGAGAAAATACGTTTTCGTATCAAATATTCCCCCTATCGGAAAAACGACAATGTCGATGCGTAAAAGCGCTCAAATCGTCAGGAAAAGCACTTTTCGACCCGAAAACGTCGTTCAGCGCGAGAAAAGACGTTTTCGTATCAAATATTCCCCCTATCGGAAAAACGACAATGTCGATGCGTAAAAGCGCTCAAATCGTCAGGAAAAGCACTTTTCGACCCGAAAACGTCGTTCAGCGCGAGAAAAGACGTTTTCGTATCAAATATTCCCCCTATCGGAAAAACGACAATGTCGATGCGTAAAAGCGCTCAAATCGTCAGGAAAAGCACTTTTCGACCCGAAAACGTCGTTCAGCGCGAGAAAAGACGTTTTCGTATCAAATATTCCCCCTATCGAAAAAACGACAATGTCGATGCGTAAAAGCGCTCAAATCGTCAGGAAAAGCACTTTTCGACCCGAAAACGTCGTTCAGCGCGAGAAAAGACGTTTTCGTATTAAATATTCCCCCTATCGGAAAAACGACAATGTCGATGCGTAAAAGCGCTCAAATCGTCAGGAAAAGCACTTTTCGACCCGAAAACGTCGTTCAGCGCGAGAAAAGACGTTTTCGTATCAAATATTCCCCCTATCGGGAAAACGACAGTGTCGATGCGTAAAAGCGCTCAAATCGTCAGGAAAAGCACTTTTCGACGCGAAAACGTCGTACAGCGCGAGAAAATACGTTTTCGTATCAAATATTCCCCCTATCGGAAAAACGACAATGTCGATGCGTAAAAGCGCTCAAATCGTCAGGAAAAGCACTTTTCGACGCGAAAACGTCGTTCAGCGCGAGAAAAGACGTTTTCGTATCAAATATTCCCCCTAACGAAAAAACGACAATGTCGATGCGTAAAAGCGCTCAAATCGTCAGGAAAAGGACTTTTCGACCCGAAAACGTCGTTCAGCGCGAGAAGAGACGTTTTCGTATCAAATATTCCCCCTATCGGGAAAACGACAATGTCGATGCGTAAAAGCGCTCAAATCGTCAGGAAAAACACTTTTCGACGCGAAAACGTCGTACAGCGCGAGAAAAGACGTTTTCGTATCAAATATTCCCCCGATCGGAAAAACGACAATGTCGATGCGTAAAAGCGCTCAAATCGTCAGGAAAAGCACTTTTCGACGCGAAAACTTCGTACAGCGCGAGAAAATACGTTTTCGTATCAAATATTCCCCCTATCGGAAAAACGACAATGTCGATGCGTAAAAGCGCTCAAATCGTCAGGAAAAGCACTTTTCGACCCGAAAACGTCGTTCAGCGCGAGAAAAGAAGTTTTCGTATCAAATATTCCCCCTATCGGGAAAACGACAATGTCGATGCGTAAAAGCGCTCAAATCGTCAGGAAAAGCACTTTTCGACGCAAAAACGTCGTACAGCGCGAGAAAAGACGTTTTCGTATCAAATATTCCCCCTATCGGAAAAACGACAATGTCGATGCGTAAAAGCGCTCAAATCGTCAGGTAAAGCACTTTTCGACGCGAAAACGTCGTTCAGCGCGAGAAAAGACGTTTTCGTATCAAATATTCCCCCTATCGAAAAAACGACAATGTCGATGCGTAAAAGCGCTCAAATCGTCAGGAAAAGCACTTTTCGACCCGAAAACGTCGTTCAGCGCGAGAAGAGACGTTTTCGTATCAAATATTCCCCCTATCGGAAAAACGACAATGTCGATGCGTAAAAGCGCTCAAATCGTCAGGAAAAGCACTTTTCGACCCGTAAACGTCGTTCAGCGCGAGAAAAGACGTTTTCGTATCAAATATTCCCCCTATCGGGAAAACGACAATGTCGATGCGTAAAAGCGCTCAAATCGTCAGGAAAAGCACTTTTCGACGCAAAAACGTCGTTCAGCGCGAGAAAAGACGTTTTCGTATCAAATATTCCCCCTATCGGGAAAACGACAATGTCGTTGCGTAAAAGCGCTCAAATCGTCAGGAAAAGCACTTTTCGGACCGAAAACGTCGTTCAGCGCGAGAAAAGACGTTTTCGTATCAAATATTCCCCCTATCCGGAAAACGACAATGTCGATGCGTAAAAGCGCTCAAATCGTCAGGAAAAGCACTTTTCGACGCAAAAACGTCGTACAGCGCGAGAAAAGACGTTTTCGTATCAAATATTCCCCCTATCGGAAAAACGACAATGTCGATGCGTAAAAGCGCTCAAATCGTCAGGAAAAGCACTTTTCGACGCGAAAACGTCGTTCAGCGCGAGAAAAGACGTTTTCGTATCAAATATTCCCCCTATCGAAAAAACGACAATGTCGATGCGTAAAAGCGCTCAAATCGTCAGGAAAAGCACTTTTCGACGCAAAAACGTCGTACAGCGCGAGAAAAGACGTTTTCGTATCAAATATTCCCCCTATCGGAAAAACGACAATGTCGATGCGTAAAAGCGCTCAAATCGTCAGGAAAAGCACTTTTCGACGCGAAAACGTCGTTCAGCGCGAGAAAAGACGATTTCGTATCAAATATTCCCCCTATCGAAAAAACGACAATGTCGATGCGTAAAAGCGCTCAAATCGTCAGGAAAAGCACTTTTCGACCCGAAAACGTCGTTCAGCGCGAGAAAAGACGTTTTCGTATCAAATATTCCCCCTATCGGAAAAACGACAATGTCGATGCGTAAAAGCGCTCAAATCGTCAGGAAAAGCACTTTTCGACCCGAAAACGTCGTTCAGCGCGAGAAAAGACGTTTTCGTATCAAATATTCCCCCTATCGGGAAAACGACAATGTCGATGCGTAAAAGCGCTCAAATGGTCAGGAAAAGCACTTTTCGGACCGAAAACGTCGTTCAGCGCGAGAAAAGACGTTTTCGTATCAAATATTCCCCCTATCCGGAAAACGACAATGTCGATGCGTAAAAGCGCTCAAATCGTCAGGAAAAGCACTTTTCGACGCAAAAACGTCGTACAGCGCGAGAAAAGACGTTTTCGTATCAAATATTCCCCCTATCGGAAAAACGACAATGTCGATGCGTAAAAGCGCTCAAATCGTCAGGAAAAGCACTTTTCGACGCGAAAACGTCGTTCAGCGCGAGAAAAGACGTTTTCGTATCAAATATTCCCCCTATCGAAAAAACGACAATGTCGATGCGTAAAAGCGCTCAAATCGTCAGGAAAAGCACTTTTCGACCCGAAAACGTCGTTCAGCGCGAGAAAAGACGTTTTCGTATCAAATATTCACCCTATCGGGAAAACGACAATGTCGATGCGTAAAAGCGCTCAAATCGTCAGGAAAAGCACTTTTCGACCCGAAAACGTCGTTCAGCGCGAGAAAAGACGTTTTCGTATCAAATATTCCCCCTATCGGAAAAACGACAATGTCGATGCGTAAAAGCGCTCAAATCGTCAGGAAAAGCACTTTTCGACCCGAAAACGTCGTTCAGCGCGAGAAAAGAAGTTTTCGTATCAAATATTCCCCCTATCGAGAAAACGACAATGTCGATGCGTAAAAGCGCTCAAATCGTCAGGAAAAGCACTTTTCGACGCAAAAACGTCGTACAGCGCGAGAAAAGACGTTTTCGTATCAAATATTCCCCCTATCGGAAAAACGACAATGTCGATGCGTAAAAGCGCTCAAATCGTCAGGTAAAGCACTTTTCGACGCGAAAACGTCGTTCAGCGCGAGAAAAGACGTTTTCGTATCAAATATTCCCCCTATCGAAAAAATGACAATGTCGATGCGTAAAAGCGCTCAAATCGTCAGGAAAAGCACTTTTCGACCCGAAAACGTCGTTCAGCGCGAGAAGAGACGTTTTCGTATCAAATATTCCCCCTATCGGAAAAACGACAATGTCGATGCGTAAAAGCGCTCAAATCGTCAGGAAAAGCACTTTTCGACCCTTAAACGTCGTTCAGCGCGAGAAAAGACGTTTTCGTATCAAATATTCCCCCTATCGGGAAAACGACAATGTCGATGCGTAAAAGCGCTCAAATCGTCAGGAAAAGCACTTTTCGACGCAAAAACGTCGTTCAGCGCGAGAAAAGACGTTTTCGTATCAAATATTCCCCCTATCGGGAAAACGACAATGTCGATGCGTAAAAGCGCTCAAATCGTCAGGAAAAGCACTTTTCGGACCGAAAACGTCGTTCAGCGCGAGAAAAGACGTTTTCGTATCAAATATTCCCCCTATCCAGAAAACGACAATGTCGATGCGTAAAAGCGCTCAAATCGTCAGGAAAAGCACTTTTCGACGCAATAACGTCGTACAGCGCGAGAAAAGACGTTTTCGTATCAAATATTCCCCCTATCGGAAAAACGACAATGTCGATGCGTAAAAGCGCTCAAATCGTCAGGAAAAGCACTTTTCGACCCGTAAACGTCGTTCAGCGCGAGAAAAGACGTTTTCGTATCAAATATTCCCCCTATCGGGAAAACGACAATGTCGATGCGTAAAAGCGCTCAAATCGTCAGGAAAAGCACTTTTCGACGCAAAAACGTCGTACAGCGCGAGAAAAGACGTTTTCGTATCAAATATTCCCCCTATCGGAAAAACGACAATGTCGATGCGTAAAAGCGCTCAAATCGTCAGGAAAAGCACTTTTCGACGCGAAAACGTCGTTCAGCGCGAGAAAAGACGTTTTCGTATCAAATATTCCCCCTATCGAAAAAACGACAATGTCGATGCGTAAAAGCGCTCAAATCGTCAGGAAAAGCACTTTTCGACCCAAAAACGTCGTTCAGCGCGAGAAAAGACGTTTTCGTATCAAATATTCCCCCTATCGGGAAAACGACAATGTCGATGCGTAAAAGCGCTCAAATCGTCAGGAAAAGCACTTTTCGGACCGAAAACGTCGTTCAGCGCGAGAAAAGACGTTTTCGTATCAAATATTCCCCCTATCCGGAAAACGACAATGTCGATGCGTAAAAGCGCTCAAATCGTCAGGAAAAGCACTTTTCGACGCAAAAACGTCGTACAGCGCGAGAAAAGACGTTTTCGTATCAAATATTCCCCCTATCGGAAAAACGACAATGTCGATGCGTAAAAGCGCTCAAATCGTCAGGAAAAGCACTTTTCGACGCGAAAACGTCGTTCAGCGCGAGAAAAGACGTTTTCGTATCAAATATTCCCCCTATCGAAAAAACGACAATGTCGATGCGTAAAAGCGCTCAAATCGTCAGGAAAAAGCACTTTTCGACCCGAAAACGTCGTTCAGCGCGAGAAAAGACGTTTTCGTATCAAATATTCCCCCTATCGGGAAAACGACAATGTCGATGCGTAAAAGCGCTCAAATCGTCAGGAAAAGCACTTTTCGACCCGAAAACGTCGTTCAGCGCGAGAAAAGACGTTTTCGTATCAAATATTCCCCCTATCGGAAAAACGACAATGTCGATGCGTAAAAGCGCTCAAATCGTCAGGAAAAGCACTTTTCGACCCGAAAACGTCGTTCAGCGCGAGAAAAGACGTTTTCGTATCAAATATTCCCCCTATCGAAAAAACGACAATGTCGATGCGTAAAAGCGCTCAAATCGTCAGGAAAAGCACTTTTCGACCCAAAAACGTCGTTCAGCGCGAGAAAAGACGTTTTCGTATCAAATATTCCCCCTATCGGGAAAACGACAATGTCGATGCGTAAAAGCGCTCAAATCGTCAGGAAAAGCACTTTTCGGACCGAAAACGTCGTTCAGCGCGAGAAAAGACGTTTTCGTATCAAATATTCCCCCTATCGGGAAAACGACAATGTCGATGCGTAAAAGCGCTCAAATCGTCAGGAAAAGCACTTTTCGACGCAAAAACGTCGTACAGCGCGAGAAAAGACGTTTTCGTATCAAATATTCCCCCGATCGGAAAAACGACAATGTCGATGCGTAAAAGCGCTCAAATCGTCAGGAAAAGCACTTTTCGACGCGAAAACGTCGTTCAGCGCGAGAAAAGACGTTTTCGTATCACATATTCCCCCTATCGAAAAAACGACAATGTCGATGCGTAAAAGCGCTCAAATCGTCAGGAAAAGCACTTTTCGACCCGAAAACGTCGTTCAGCGCGAGAAAAGACGTTTTCGTATCAAATATTCCCCCTATCGGGAAAACGACAATGTCGATGCGTAAAAGCGCTCAAATCGTCAGGAAAAGCAATTTTCGACCCGAAAACGTCGTTCAGCGCGAGAAAAGACGTTTTCGTATCAAATATTCCCCCTATCGGAAAAAACGACAATGTCGATGCGTAAAAGCGCTCAAATCGTCAGGAAAAGCACTTTTCGACCCGAAAACGTCGTTCAGCGCGAGAAAAGACGTTTTCGTATCAAATATTCCCCCTATCGAAAAAACGACAATGTCGATGCGTAAAAGCGCTCAAATCGTCAGGAAAAGCACTTTTCGACCCGAAAACGTCGTTCAGCGCGAGAAAAGACGTTTTCGTATCAAATATTCCCCCTATCGGAAAAAACGACAATGTCGATGCGTAAAAGCGCTCAAATCGTCAGGAAAAGCACTTTTCGACCCGAAAACGTCGTTCAGCGCGAGAAAAGACGTTTTCGTATCAAATATTCCCCCTATCGGGAAAACGACAATGTGCGTAAAAGCGCTCAAATCGTCAGGAAAAGCACTTTTCGACCCGAAAACGTCGTTCAGCGCGAGAAAAGACGTTTTCGTATCAAATATTCCCCCTATCGGGAAAACGACAATGTCGATGCGTAAAAGCGCTCAAATCGTCAGGAAAAACACTTTTCGACGCGAAAACGTCGTACAGCGCGAGAAAAGACGTTTTCGTATCAAATATTCCCCCGATCGGAAAAACGACAATGTCGATGCGTAAAAGCGCTCAAATCGTCAGGAAAAGCACTTTTCGACGCGAAAACGTCGTACAGCGCGAGAAAATACGTTTTCGTATCAAATATTCCCCCTATCGGAAAAACGACAATGTCGATGCGTAAAAGCGCTCAAATCGTCAGGAAAAGCACTTTTCGACCCGAAAACGTCGTTCAGCGCGAGAAAAGACGTTTTCGTATCAAATATTCCCCCTATCGA
Source organism: Tubulanus polymorphus (assembly GCF_964204645.1). Taxonomy (NCBI): domain Eukaryota; kingdom Metazoa; phylum Nemertea; class Palaeonemertea; order Tubulaniformes; family Tubulanidae; genus Tubulanus; species Tubulanus polymorphus. The sequence continues at coordinate 48,527 of NW_027437452.1, read as the reverse complement.
AAAAACGACAATGTCGATGCGTAAAAGCGCTCAAATCGTCAGGAAAAGCACTTTTCGACCCGAAAACGTCGTTCACCGCGAGAAAAGACGTTTTCGTATCAAATATTCCCCCTATCGGAAAAACGACAATGTCGATGCGTAAAAGCGCTCAAATCGTCAGGAAAAGCACTTTTCGACCCGAAAACGTCGTTCAGCGCGAGAAAAGACGTTTTCGTATCAAATATTCCCCCTATCGGGAAAACGACAATGTCGATGCGTAAAAGCGCTCAAATCGTCAGGAAAAGCACTTTTCGACCCGAAAACGTCGTTCAGCGCGAGAAAAGACGTTTTCGTATCAAATATTCCCCCGATCGGAAAAACGACAATGTCGATGCGTAAAAGCGCTCAAATCGTCAGGAAAAGCACTTTTCGACGCGAAAACGTCGTACAGCGCGAGAAAATACGTTTTCGTATCAAATATTCCCCCTATCGGAAAAACGACAATGTCGATGCGTAAAAGCGCTCAAATCGTCAGGAAAAGCACTTTTCGACGCGAAAACGTCGTTCAGCGCGAGAAAAGACGTTTTCGTATCAAATATTCCCCCTATCGAAAAAACGACAATGTCGATGCGTAAAAGCGCTCAAATCGTCAGGAAAAGCACTTTTCGACCCGAAAACGTCGTTCAGCGCGAGAAAAGACGTTTTCGTATCAAATATTCCCCCTATCGAAAAAACGACAATGTCGATGCGTAAAAGCGCTCAAATCGTCAGGAAAAGCACTTTTCGACCCGAAAACGTCGTTCAGCGCGAGAAAAGACGTTTTCGTATCAAATATTCCCCCTATCGGAAAAACGACAATGTCGATGCGTAAAAGCGCTCAAATCGTCAGGAAAAGCACTTTTCGACCCGAAAACGTCGTTCAGCGCGAGAAAAGACGTTTTCGTATCAAATATTCCCCCTATCGGGAAAACGACAATGTCGATGCGTAAAAGCGCTCAAATCGTCAGGAAAAGCACTTTTCGACGCGAAAACGTCGTACAGCGCGAGAAAATACGTTTTCGTATCAAATATTCCCCCTATCGGAAAAACGACAATGTCGATGCGTAAAAGCGCTCAAATCGTCAGGAAAAGCACTTTTCGACCCGAAAACGTCGTTCAGCGCGAGAAAAGACGTTTTCGTATCAAATATTCCCCCTATCGGGAATTCGACAATGTCGATGCGTAAAAGCGCTCAAATCGTCAGGAAAAGCACTTTTCGACGCGAAAACGTCGTACAGCGCGAGAAAATACGTTTTCGTATCAAATATTCCCCCTATCGGAAAAACGACAATGTCGATGCGTAAAAGCGCTCAAATCGTCAGGAAGAGCACTTTTCGACCCGAAAACGTCGTTCAGCGCGAGAAAAGACGTTTTCGTATCAAATATTCCCCCTAACGAAAAAACGACAATGTCGATGCGTAAAAGCGCTCAAATCGTCAGGAAAAACACTTTTCGACCCAAAAACGTCGTTCAGCGTGAGAAAAGACGTTTTCGTATCAAATATTCCCCCTATCGGAAAAACGACAATGTCGATGCGTAAAAGCGCTCAAATCGTCAGGAAAAGCACTTTTCGACCCGAAAACGTCGTTCAGCGCGAGAAAAGACGTTTTCGTATCAAATATTCCCCCTATCGGGAAAACGACAATGTCGATGCGTAAAAGCGCTCAAATCGTCAGGAAAAACACTTTTCGACGCGAAAACGTCGTACAGCGCGAGAAAAGACGTTTTCGTATCAAATATTCCCCCGATCGGAAAAACGACAATGTCGATGCGTAAAAGCGCTCAAATCGTCAGGAAAAGCACTTTTCGACGCGAAAACGTCGTACAGCGCGAGAAAATACGTTTTCGTATCAAATATTCCCCCTATCGGAAAAACGACAATGTCGATGCGTAAAAGCGCTCAAATCGTCAGGAAAAGCACTTTTCGACCCGAAAACGTCGTTCAGCGCGAGAAAAGACGTTTTCGTATCAAATATTCCCCCTATCGAAAAAACGACAATGTCGATGCGTAAAAGCGCTCAAATCGTCAGGAAAAGCACTTTTCGACCCGAAAACGTCGTTCACCGCGAGAAAAGACGTTTTCGTATCAAATATTCCCCCTATCGGAAAAACGACAATGTCGATGCGTAAAAGCGCTCAAATCGTCAGGAAAAGCACTTTTCGACCCGAAAACGTCGTTCAGCGCGAGAAAAGACGTTTTCGTATCAAATATTCCCCCTATCGGGAAAACGACAATGTCGATGCGTAAAAGCGCTCAAATCGTCAGGAAAAGCACTTTTCGACCCGAAAACGTCGTTCAGCGCGAGAAAAGACGTTTTCGTATCAAATATTCCCCCGATCGGAAAAACGACAATGTCGATGCGTAAAAGCGCTCAAATCGTCAGGAAAAGCACTTTTCGACGCGAAAACGTCGTACAGCGCGAGAAAATACGTTTTCGTATCAAATATTCCCCCTATCGGAAAAACGACAATGTCGATGCGTAAAAGCGCTCAAATCGTCAGGAAAAGCACTTTTCGACGCGAAAACGTCGTTCAGCGCGAGAAAAGACGTTTTCGTATCAAATATTCCCCCTATCGAAAAAACGACAATGTCGATGCGTAAAAGCGCTCAAATCGTCAGGAAAAGCACTTTTCGACCCGAAAACGTCGTACAGCGCGAGAAAATACGTTTTCGTATCAAATATTCCCCCTATCGGAAAAACGACAATGTCGATGCGTAAAAGCGCTCAAATCGTCAGGAAAAGCACTTTTCGACGCGAAAACGTCGTTCAGCGCGAGAAAAGACGTTTTCGTATCAAATATTCCCCCTATCGAAAAAACGACAATGTCGATGCGTAAAAGCGCTCAAATCGTCAGGAAAAGCACTTTTCGACCCGAAAACGTCGTTCAGCGCGAGAAAAGACGTTTTCGTATCAAATATTCCCCCTATCGAAAAAACGACAATGTCGATGCGTAAAAGCGCTCAAATCGTCAGGAAAAGCACTTTTCGACCCGAAAACGTCGTTCAGCGCGAGAAAAGACGTTTTCGTATCAAATATTCCCCCTATCGGAAAAACGACAATGTCGATGCGTAAAAGCGCTCAAATCGTCAGGAAAAGCACTTTTCGACCCGAAAACGTCGTTCAGCGCGAGAAAAGACGTTTTCGTATCAAATATTCCCCCTATCGGGAAAACGACAATGTCGATGCGTAAAAGCGCTCAAATCGTCAGGAAAAGCACTTTTCGACGCGAAAACGTCGTACAGCGCGAGAAAATACGTTTTCGTATCAAATATTCCCCCTATCGGAAAAACGACAATGTCGATGCGTAAAAGCGCTCAAATCGTCAGGAAAAGCACTTTTCGACCCGAAAACGTCGTTCAGCGCGAGAAAAGACGTTTTCGTATCAAATATTCCCCCTATCGGGAATTCGACAATGTCGATGCGTAAAAGCGCTCAAATCGTCAGGAAAAGCACTTTTCGACGCGAAAACGTCGTACAGCGCGAGAAAATACGTTTTCGTATCAAATATTCCCCCTATCGGAAAAACGACAATGTCGATGCGTAAAAGCGCTCAAATCGTCAGGAAGAGCACTTTTCGACCCGAAAACGTCGTTCAGCGCGAGAAAAGACGTTTTCGTATCAAATATTCCCCCTAACGAAAAAACGACAATGTCGATGCGTAAAAGCGCTCAAATCGTCAGGAAAAACACTTTTCGACCCAAAAACGTCGTTCAGCGCGAGAAAAGACGTTTTCGTATCAAATATTCCCCCTATCGGAAAAACGACAATGTCGATGCGTAAAAGCGCTCAAATCGTCAGGAAAAGCACTTTTCGACCCGAAAACGTCGTTCAGCGCGAGAAAAGACGTTTTCGTATCAAATATTCCCCCTATCGGGAAAACGACAATGTCGATGCGTAAAAGCGCTCAAATCGTCAGGAAAAACACTTTTCGACGCGAAAACGTCGTACAGCGCGAGAAAAGACGTTTTCGTATCAAATATTCCCCCGATCGGAAAAACGACAATGTCGATGCGTAAAAGCGCTCAAATCGTCAGGAAAAGCACTTTTCGACGCGAAAACGTCGTACAGCGCGAGAAAATACGTTTTCGTATCAAATATTCCCCCTATCGGAAAAACGACAATGTCGATGCGTAAAAGCGCTCAAATCGTCAGGAAAAGCACTTTTCGACCCGAAAACGTCGTTCAGCGCGAGAAAAGACGTTTTCGTATCAAATATTCCCCCTATCGAAAAAACGACAATGTCGATGCGTAAAAGCGCTCAAATCGTCAGGAAAAGCACTTTTCGACCCGAAAACGTCGTTCACCGCGAGAAAAGACGTTTTCGTATCAAATATTCCCCCTATCGGAAAAACGACAATGTCGATGCGTAAAAGCGCTCAAATCGTCAGGAAAAGCACTTTTCGACCCGAAAACGTCGTTCAGCGCGAGAAAAGACGTTTTCGTATCAAATATTCCCCCTATCGGGAAAACGACAATGTCGATGCGTAAAAGCGCTCAAATCGTCAGGAAAAGCACTTTTCGACCCGAAAACGTCGTTCAGCGCGAGAAAAGACGTTTTCGTATCAAATATTCCCCCGATCGGAAAAACGACAATGTCGATGCGTAAAAGCGCTCAAATCGTCAGGAAAAGCACTTTTCGACGCGAAAACGTCGTACAGCGCGAGAAAATACGTTTTCGTATCAAATATTCCCCCTATCGGAAAAACGACAATGTCGATGCGTAAAAGCGCTCAAATCGTCAGGAAAAGCACTTTTCGACGCGAAAACGTCGTTCAGCGCGAGAAAAGACGTTTTCGTATCAAATATTCCCCCTATCGAAAAAACGACAATGTCGATGCGTAAAAGCGCTCAAATCGTCAGGAAAAGCACTTTTCGACCCGAAAACGTCGTTCAGCGCGAGAAAAGACGTTTTCGTATCAAATATTCCCCCTATCGAAAAAACGACAATGTCGATGCGTAAAAGCGCTCAAATCGTCAGGAAAAGCACTTTTCGACCCGAAAACGTCGTTCAGCGCGAGAAAAGACGTTTTCGTATCAAATATTCCCCCTATCGGAAAAACGACAATGTCGATGCGTAAAAGCGCTCAAATCGTCAGGAAAAGCACTTTTCGACCCGAAAACGTCGTTCAGCGCGAGAAAAGACGTTTTCGTATCAAATATTCCCCCTATCGGGAAAACGACAATGTCGATGCGTAAAAGCGCTCAAATCGTCAGGAAAAGCACTTTTCGACGCGAAAACGTCGTACAGCGCGAGAAAATACGTTTTCGTATCAAATATTCCCCCTATCGGAAAAACGACAATGTCGATGCGTAAAAGCGCTCAAATCGTCAGGAAAAGCACTTTTCGACCCGAAAACGTCGTTCAGCGCGAGAAAAGACGTTTTCGTATCAAATATTCCCCCTATCGGGAATTCGACAATGTCGATGCGTAAAAGCGCTCAAATCGTCAGGAAAAGCACTTTTCGACGCGAAAACGTCGTACAGCGCGAGAAAATACGTTTTCGTATCAAATATTCCCCCTATCGGAAAAACGACAATGTCGATGCGTAAAAGCGCTCAAATCGTCAGGAAGAGCACTTTTCGACCCGAAAACGTCGTTCAGCGCGAGAAAAGACGTTTTCGTATCAAATATTCCCCCTAACGAAAAAACGACAATGTCGATGCGTAAAAGCGCTCAAATCGTCAGGAAAAACACTTTTCGACGCGAAAACGTCGTACAGCGCGAGAAAAGACGTTTTCGTATCAAATATTCCCCCGATCGGAAAAACGACAATGTCGATGCGTAAAAGCGCTCAAATCGTCAGGAAAAGCACTTTTCGACGCGAAAACTTCGTACAGCGCGAGAAAATACGTTTTCGTATCAAATATTCCCCCTATCGGAAAAACGACAATGTCGATGCGTAAAAGCGCTCAAATCGTCAGGAAGAGCACTTTTCGACCCGAAAACGTCGTTCAGCGCGAGAAAAGACGTTTTCGTATCAAATATTCCCCCTAACGAAAAAACGACAATGTCGATGCGTAAAAGCGCTCAAATCGTCAGGAAAAACACTTTTCGACGCGAAAACGTCGTACAGCGCGAGAAAAGACGTTTTCGTATCAAATATTCCCCCTATCGGAAAAACGACAATGTCGATGCGTAAAAGCGCTCAAATCGTCAGGAAAAGCACTTTTCGACCCGAAAACGTCGTTCAGCGCGAGAAAAGACGTTTTCGTATCAAATATTCCCCCTATCGGGAATTCGACAATGTCGATGCGTAAAAGCGCTCAAATCGTCAGGAAAAGCACTTTTCGACGCGAAAACGTCGTACAGCGCGAGAAAATACGTTTTCGTATCAAATATTCCCCCTATCGGAAAAACGACAATGTCGATGCGTAAAAGCGCTCAAATCGTCAGGAAGAGCACTTTTCGACCCGAAAACGTCGTTCAGCGCGAGAAAAGACGTTTTCGTATCAAATATTCCCCCTAACGAAAAAACGACAATGTCGATGCGTAAAAGCGCTCAAATCGTCAGGAAAAACACTTTTCGACGCGAAAACGTCGTACAGCGCGAGAAAAGACGTTTTCGTATCAAATATTCCCCCGATCGGAAAAACGACAATGTCGATGCGTAAAAGCGCTCAAATCGTCAGGAAAAGCACTTTTCGACGCGAAAACTTCGTACAGCGCGAGAAAATACGTTTTCGTATCAAATATTCCCCCTATCGGAAAAACGACAATGTCGATGCGTAAAAGCGCTCAAATCGTCAGGAAAAGCACTTTTCGACCCGAAAACGTCGTTCAGCGCAAGAAAAGACGTTTTCGTATCAAATATTCCCCCTATCGAAAAAACGACAATGTCGATGCGTAAAAGCGCTCAAATCGTCAGGAAAAGCACTTTTCGACCCGAAAACGTCGTTCAGCGCGAGAAAAGACGTTTTCGTATCAAATATTCCCCCTATCGGAAAAACGACAATGTCGATGCGTAAAAGCGCTCAAATCGTCAGGAAAAGCACTTTTCGACCCGAAAACGTCGTTCAGCGCGAGAAAAGACGTTTTCGTATCAAATATTCCCCCTATCGGGAAAACGACAATGTCGATGCGTAAAAGCGCTCAAATCGTCAGGAAAAGCACTTTTCGACGCGAAAACGTCGTACAGCGCGAGAAAATACGTTTTCGTATCAAATATTCCCCCTATCGGAAAAACGACAATGTCGATGCGTAAAAGCGCTCAAATCGTCAGGAAAAGCACTTTTCGACCCGAAAACGTCGTTCAGCGCGAGAAAAGACGTTTTCGTATCAAATATTCCCCCTATCGGGAAAACGACAATGTCGATGCGTAAAAGCGCTCAAATCGTCAGGAAAAGCACTTTTCGACGCGAAAACGTCGTACAGCGCGAGAAAATACGTTTTCGTATCAAATATTCCCCCTATCGGAAAAACGACAATGTCGATGCGTAAAAGCGCTCAAATCGTCAGGAAAAGCACTTTTCGACCCGAAAACGTCGTTCAGCGCGAGAAAAGACGTTTTCTCATCAGATCTTCCCCATATCGAAAAAATGAAATTGTCGATGCGCAAAAGCGCTCAAATCGACGGGAAAAGCACATTTCGACCCAGAAACGTCGTTCAGCGCGAGAAAAGACGTTTTCTCATCAAGTTTTCCCCGTATCGAAAAAATGAAATTGTCGATGCGCAAAAGCGCTCAAATCGACGGGAAAAGCACATTTCGACCCAAAAACGTCGTTCAGCGCGAGAAAAGACGTTTTCTCATCGAGTTTTCCACGTATCGAAAAAATGAAAATGTCGATGCGCAAAAGCGCTCACATCGACGGGAAAAGCACATTTCGAACCAAAAACGTCGTTCAGCGCGAGAAAAGACGTTTTCTCATCAAGTTTTCCCAGTATCGAAAAAATGAAAATGTCGATACGCAAAAGCGCTCAAATCGACGGGAAAAGCACATTTCGATACATTTCGACCCGAAAACGTCGTTCAGCGCTAGAAAAGACGTTTTCTTATCAAGTTTTCCCCGTATCGAAAAAATGAAATTGTCGATGCGCAAAAGCGCTCAAATCTACGAGAAAAGCACATTTCGACCCAGAAACGTCGTTATGCGCGTAAAAAGACGTTTTCTCATCAAGTTTTCCCAGTATCGAAAAAATGAAAATGTCGATACGCAAAAGCGCTCAAATCGACGGGAAAAGCACATTTCGAACCGAAAACGTCGTTCAGCGCGAGAAAAGACGTTTTCTCATCAAGTTTTCCCCGTATCGAAAACATGAAAATGTCGATACGCAAAAGCGCTCAAATCGAACGGAAAAGCACATTTCGATACATTTCGACCCGCAAACGTCGTTCAGCGCGAGAAAAGACGTTTTCTCATCAAGTTTTCTCCGTATCGAAAAAATGAAATTGTCGATGCGCAAAAGCGCTCAAATCGACGGGAAAAGCACATTTCGACCCAGAAACGTCGTTCAGCGCGAGAAAAGACGTTTTCTCATCAAGTTTTCCCCGTATCGAAAAAATGAAATTGTCGATGCGCAAAAGCGCTCAAATCGACGGAAAAAGCACATTTCGACACATTTCGACCCAAAAACGTCGTTCAGCGCGAGAAAAGACGTTTTCTCATCAAGTTTTCCCCGTATCGAAAAAATGAAAATGTCGATACGCAAAAGCGCTCAAATCGAACGGAAAAGCACATTTCGATACATTTCGACCCGAAAACGTCGTTCAGCGCGAGAAAAGACGTTTTCTCACCAAGTTTTTTCCGTATCGAAAAAATGAAATTGTCGATGCGCAAAAGCGCTCAAATCGACGGAAAATTCGACCCGAAAACGTCGATAAGCGCGAGAAAAGACGTTTTCTCATCAGATCTTCCCCATATCGAAAAAATGAAAAATATCGATGCGCAAAAGCGCTCAAATCGACGGGAAAAGCACATTTCGACCCAGAAACGTCGTTCAGCGCGAGAAAAGACGTTTTCTCATCAAGTTTTCCCCGTATCGAAAAAATGAAAATGCCGATACGCAAAAGCGCTCAAATCGACGAGAAAAGCACATTTCGACCCGTAAACGTCGTTCAGCACGAGGAAAGACGTTTTCTCATCAAGTTTTCCCCGTATCGAAAAAATGAAAATGTCGATACGCAAAAGCGCTCAAATCGAACGGAAAAGCACATTTCGATACATTTCGACCCGAAAACGTCGTTCAGCGCGAGAAAAGACGTTTTCTCATCAAGTTTTCCCAGTATCGAAAAAATGAAAATGTCGATACGCAAAAGCGCTCAAATCGACGGGAAAAGCACATTTCGAACCGAAAACGTCGTTCAGCGCGAGAAAAGACGTTTTCTCATCAAGTTTTCCCCGTATCGAAAAAATGAAAATGTCGATACGCAAAAGCGCTCAAATCGAACGGAAAAGCACATTTCGATACATTTCGACCCGAAAACGTCGTTCAGCGCGAGAAAAGACGTTTTGTCATCAAGTTTTCCCCGTATCGAAAAAATGAAAATGCCGATACGCAAAAGCGCTCAAATCGACGGGAAAAGCACCTTTCGACACATTTCGACCCGAAAACGTCGTTCAGCGCGAGAAAAGACGTTTTCTCATCAAGTTTTCCCCGTATCGAAAAAATGAAAATGTCGATACGCAAAAGCGCTCAAATCGTCGGGAAAAGCACATTTCGATACATTTCGACCCGTAAACGTCGTTCAGCGCTAGAAAAGACGTTTTCTCATCAAGTTCTCCCCGTATCGAAAAAATGAAATTGTCGATGCGCAAAAGCGCTCAAATCGACGGAAAAAGCACATTTCGACACATTTCGACCCAAAAACGTCGTTCAGCGTGAGAAAAGACGTTTTCTCATCAGATCTTCCCCATATCGAAAAAATGAAAATATCGATAAGCAAAAGCGCTCAAATCGACGGGAAAAGCACATTTCGACCCGAAAACGTCGTAAAGCGCGAGAAAAGACGTTTTTTCATCAGATCTTCCCCATATCGAAAAAATGAAAATATCGATAAGCAAAAGCGCTCAAATCGACGGGAGAAGCACATTTCGACCCAAAAACGTCGTTCAGCGCAAGAAAAGACGTTTTCTCATCAAGTTTTCTCCGTATCGTAAAAATGAAATTGTCGATGCGCAAAAGCGCTCAAATCGACGGGAAAAGCACATTTCGACCCAGAAACGTCGTTCAGCGCGAGAAAAAACGTTTTCTCATCAAGTTTTCCCCGTATCGAAAAAATGAAATTGTCGATGCGCAAAAGCGCTCAAATCGACGGGAAAAGCACATTTCGACACATTTCGACCCAAAAACGTCGTTCAGCGCGAGAAAAGACGTTTTCTCATCGAGTTTTCCACGTATCGAAAAAATGAAAATGTCGATGCGCAAAAGCGCTCACATCGACGGGAAAAGCACATTTTGACCCAAAAACGTCGTTCAGCGCGAGAAAAGACGTTTTCTCATCAAGTTTTCCCAGTATCGAAAAAATGAAAATGTCGATACGCAAAAGCGCTCAAATCGACGGGAAAAGCACATTTCGATACATTTCGACCCGAAAACGTCGTTCAGCGCTAGAAAAGAAGTTTTCTTATCAAGTTTTCCCCGAATCGAAAAAATGAAAATGTCGATGCGCAAAAGCGCTCACATCGACGGGAAAAGCACATTTCGACCCAAAAACGTCGTTCAGCGGGAGAAAAGACGTTTTCTCATCAAGTTTTCCCAGTATCGAAAAAATGAAAATGTCGATACGCAAAAGCGCTCAAATCGACGGGAAAAGCACATTTCGATACATTTCGACCCGAAAACGTCATTCAGCGCGAGAAAAGACGTTTTCTCATCAAGTTTTCCCCGTATCGAAAAAATGAAAATGTCGAAGCGCAAAAGCGCTCAAATCGACGAGAAAAGCACATTTCGACCCGTAAACGTCGTTCAGCGCTAAAAAGACGTTTTCTCATCAAGTTTTCCCCGTATCGAAAAAATGAAAATGCCGATACGCAAAAGCGCTCAAATCGACGAGAAAAGCACATTTCGACCCGCAAACGTCGTTCAGCACGAGGAAAGACGTTTTCTCATCAAGTTTTCCCCGTATCGAAAAAATGAAAATATCGATACGCAAAAGCGCTCAAATCGAACGGAAAAGCACATTTCGATACATTTCGACCCGAAAACGTCGTTCAGCGCGAGAAAAGACGTTTTCTCATCAAGTTTTCCCAGTATCGAAAAAATGAAAATGTCGATACGCAAAAGCGCTCAAATCGACGGAAAAAGCACATTTCGAACCGAAAACGTCGTTCAGCGCGAGAAAAGACGTTTTCTCATCAAGTTTTCCCCGTATCGAAAAAATGAAAATGTCGATACGCAAAAGCGCTCAAATCGACTGAAAAAGCACATTTCGACCCGAAAACGTCGTTCAGCGCGAGAAAAGACGTTTTCTCATCAAGTTTTCTCCGTATCGAAAAAATGAAATTGTCGATGCGCAAAAGCGCTCAAATCGACGGAAAATTCGACCCGAAAACGTCGATAAGCGCGAGAAAAGACGTTTTCTCATCAGATCTTCCCCATATCGAAAAAATGAAAATATCGATGCGCAAAAGCGCTCAAATCGACGGGAAAAGCACATTTCGACCCAGAAACGTCGTTCAGCGCGAGAAAAGACGTTTTCTCATCAAGTTTTCCCCGTATCGAAAAAATGAAAATGCCGATACGCAAAAGCGCTCAAATCGACGAGAAAAGCACATTTCGATCCGTAAACGTCGTTCAGCACGAGGAAAGACGTTTTCTCATCAAATTTTCCCCGTATCGAAAAAATGAAAATGTCGATACGCAAAAGCGCTCAAATCGAACGGAAAAGCACATTTCGATACATTTCGACCCGAACACGTCGATCAGCGCGAGAAAAGACGTTTTCTCATCAAGTTTTCCCAGTATCGAAAAAATGAAAATGTCGATACGCAAAAGCGCTCAAATCGACGGGAAAAGCACATTTCGAACCGAAAACGTCGTTCAGCGCGAGAAAAGACGTTTTCTCATCAAGTTTTCCCCGTATCGAAAAAATGAAAATGTCGATACGCAAAAGCGCTCAAATCGAACGGAAAAGCACATTTCGATACATTTCGACCCGAAAACGTCGTTCAGCGCGAGAAAAGACGTTTTCTCATCAAGTTTTCTCCGTATCGAAAAAATGAAATTGTCGATGCGCAAAAGCGCTCAAATCGACGGAAAAAGCACATTTCGACACATTTCGACCCAAAAAGGTCGTTCAGTGCGAGAAAAGACGTTTTCTCATCAAGTTTTCCCCGTATCGAAAAAATGAAAATGCCGATACGCAAAAGCGCTCAAATCGACGGGAAAAGCACATTTCGACCCGAAAACGTCGATAAGCGCGAGAAAAGACGTTTTCTCATCAGATCTTCCCCATATCGAAAAAATGAAAATATCGATGCGCAAAAGCGCTCAAATCGACGGGAAAAGCACATTTCGACCCAGAAACGTCGTTCAGCGCGAGAAAAGACGTTTTCTCATCAAGTTTTCCCCGTATCGAAAAAATGAAATTGTCGATGCGCAAAAGCGCTCAAATCGACGGGAAAAGCACATTTCGACACATTTCGACCAAAAAACGTCGTTCAGCGCGAGAAAAGACGTTTCCTCATCAAGTTTTCCACGTATCGAAAAAATGAAATTGTCGATGCGCAAAAGCGCTCAAATCGACGGGAAAAGCACCTTTCGACACATTTCGACCCGAAACAGTCGTAAAGCGCGAGAAAAGACGTTTTCTCATCAAGTTTTCCCCGTATCGAAAAAATGAAAATGTCGATACGCAAAAGCGCTCAAATCGACGAGAAAAGCACATTTCGACCCGTAAACGTCGTTCAGCGCTAGAAAAGACGTTTTCTCATCAAGTTTTCCCCGTATCGAAAAAATGAAATTGTCGATGCGCAAAAGCGCTCAAATCGACGGAAAAAGCACATTTCGACACATTTCGACCCAAAAACGTCGTTCAGCGCGAGAAAAGACGTTTTCTCATCAAGTTTTCCCAGTATCGAAAAAATGAAAATATCGATGCGCAAAAGCGCTCAAATCGACGAGAAAAGCACATTTCGACCCGTAAACGTCGTTCAGCACGAGGAAAGACGTTTTCTCATCAAGTTTTCCCCGTATCGAAAAAATGAAAATGTCGATACGCAAAAGCGCTCAAATCGACGGGAAAAGCACATTTCGAACCGAAAACGTCGTTCAGCGCGAGAAAAGACGTTTTCTCATAAAGTTTTCCCCGTATCGAAAAAATGAAAATGTCGATACGCAAAAGCGCTCAAATCGACGAGAAAAGCACATTTCGACCCGTAAACGTCGTTCAGCGCTAGAAAAGACGTTTTCTCATCAAGTTTTCCCCGTATCGAAAAAATGAAATTGTCGATGCGCAAAAGCGCTCAAATCGACGGAAAAAACACATTTCGACACATTTCGACCCAAAAACGTCGTTCAGCGCGAGAAAAGACGTTTTCTCATCAAGTTTTCCCAGTATCGAAAAAATGAAAATATCGATGCGCAAAAGCGCTCAAATCGACGGGAAAAGCACATTTCGACCCAGAAACGTCGTTAAGCGCGAGAAAAGACGTTTTCACATCGAGTTTTCCACGTATCGAAAAAATGAAAATGTCGAAGCGCAAAAGCGCTCAAATCGACGAGAAAAGCACATTTCGACCCGTAAACGTCGTTCAGCGCTAGAAAAGACGTTTTCTCATCAAGTTTTCCCCGTATCGAAAAAATGAAATTGTCGACGCGCAAAGGCGCTCAAATCGACGGGAAAAGCACCTTTCGACACATTTCGACCCGAAAACGTCGTAAAGCGCGAGAAAAGACGTTTTTTCATCAGATCTTCCCCATATCGAAAAAATGAAAATATCGATACGCAAAAGCGCTCAAATCGACGGGAAAAGCACATTTCGACCCGAAAACGTCGTTCAGCGCGAGAAAAGACGTTTTCTCATCAAGTTTTCTCCGTATCGAAAAAATGAAATTGTCGATGCGCAAAAGCGCTCAAATCGACGGGAAAAGCACATTTCGACCCGAAAACGTCGTTCAGCGCGAGAAAAGACGTTTTCTCATCAAGTTTTCTCCGTATCGAAAAAATGAAATTGTCGATGCGCAAAAGCGCTCAAATCGACGGGAAAAGCACATTTCGACCCAAAAACGTCGTTCAGCGGGAGAAAAGACGTTTTCTCATCAAGTTTTCCCAGTATCGAAAAAATGAAAATGTCGATACGCAAAAGCGCTCAAATCGACGGGAAAAGCACATTTCGATACATTTCGACCCGAAAACGTCATTCAGCGCGAGAAAAGACGTTTTCTCATCAAGTTTTCCCCGTATCGAAAAAATGAAAATGTCGAAGCGCAAAAGCGCTCAAATCGACGAGAAAAGCACATTTCGACCCGTAAACGTCGTTCAGCGCTAGAAAAGACGTTTTCTCATCAAGTTTTCCCCGTATCGAAAAAATGAAAATGCCGATACGCAAAAGCGCTCAAATCGACGAGAAAAGCACATTTCGACCCGTAAACGTCGTTCAGCACGAGGAAAGACGTTTTCTCATCAAGTTTTCCCCGTATCGAAAAAATGAAAATATCGATACGCAAAAGCGCTCAAATCGAACGGAAAAGCACATTTCGATACATTTCGACCCGAAAACGTCGTTCAGCGCGAGAAAAGACGTTTTCTCATCAAGTTTTCCCAGTATCGAAAAAATGAAAATGTCGATACGCAAAAGCGCTCAAATCGACGGAAAAAGCACATTTCGAACCGAAAACGTCGTTCAGCGCGAGAAAAGACGTTTTCTCATCAAGTTTTCCCCGTATCGAAAAAATGAAAATGTCGATACGCAAAAGCGCTCAAATCGACTGAAAAAGCACATTTCGACCCGAAAACGTCGTTCAGCGCGAGAAAAGACGTTTTCTCATCAAGTTTTCTCCGTATCGAAAAAATGAAATTGTCGATGCGCAAAAGCGCTCAAATCGACGGAAAAAGCACATTTCGACACATTTCGACCCAAAAACGTCGTTCAGCGCGAGAAAAGACGTTTTCTCATCAAGTTTTCCCAGTATCGAAAAAATGAAAATATCGATGCGCAAAAGCGCTCAAATCGACGGGAAAAGCACATTTCGACCCGAAAACGTCGTTCAGCGCGAGAAAAGACGTTTTCTCATCAAGTTTTCTCCGTATCGAAAAAATGAAATTGTCGATGCGCAAAAGCGCTCAAATCGACGGGAAAAGCACATTTCGACCCGAAAACGTCGTTCAGCGCGAGAAAAGACGTTTTCTCATCAAGTTTTCTCCGTATCGAAAAAATGAAATTGTCGATGCGCAAAAGCGCTCAAATCGACGGGAAAAGCACATTTCGACCCAGAAACGTCGTTCAGCGCGAGAAAAGACGTTTTCTCATCAAGTTTTCCTCGTATCGAAAAAATGAAATTGTCGATGCGCAAAAGCGCTCAAATCGACGGGAAAAGCACATTTCGACACATTTCGACCCAAAAACGTCGTTCAGCGCGAGAAAAGACGTTTTCTCATCGAGTTTTCCACGTATCGAAAAAATGAAAATGTCGATGCGCAAAAGCGCTCACATCGACAGGAAAAGCACATTTCGACCCAAAAACGTCGTTCAGCGCGAGAAAAGACGTTTTCTCATCAAGTTTTCCCAGTATCGAAAAAATGAAATTGTCGATGCGCAAAAGCGCTCAAATCGACGGGAAAAGCACATTTCGACACATTTCGACCCAAAAACGTCGGTCAGCGCGAGAAAAGACGTTTTCTCATCGAGTTTTCCACGTATCGAAAAAATGAAAATGTCGATGCGCAAAAGCGCTCACATCGACGGGAAAAGCACATTTCGACCCAAAAACGTCGTTCAGCGCGAGAAAAGACGTTTTCTCATCAAGTTTTCCCAGTATCGAAAAAATGAAAATGTCGATACGCAAAAGCGCTCAAATCGACGGGAAAAGCACATTTCGATACATTTCGACCCGAAAACATCGTTCAGCGCTAGAAAAGACGTTTTCTTATCAAGTTTTCCCCGTATCGAAAAAAATGAAAATGTCGATGCGCAAAAGCGCTCACATCGACGGGAAAAGCACATTTTGACCCAAAAACGTCGTTCAGCGCGAGAAAAGACGTTTTCTCATCAAGTTTTCCCAGTATCGAAAAAATGAAAATGTCGATACGCAAAAGCGCTCAAATCGACGGGAAAAGCACATTTCGATACATTTCAACCCGAAAACGTCGTTCAGCGCGAGAAAAGACGTTTTCTCATCAAGTTTTCCCCGTATCGAAAAAATGAAATTGTCGATGCGCAAAAGCGCTCAAATCGACGGGAAAAGCACATTTCGATACATTTCGTGTGGCGTTGCGAGTCACAAAGAAGACCAGGTTCGGAGATAAAAGAAGAGAAAGACTAAAAACACGACGGGTTCAGTCTACAGATCATAAGATACTCGTTTATTTCGGTCACACACAGGCTAACCACCTGTCCCGACTGCACATGCGCATGCTAATATATATGATGATTCGCTACATAGGCTAAGGGGGAGTGAACACTATATGGTTACTGACATATTTACATAAACATCCTGTTCTCGACATTTCTCCGGGGCGACAAAGGTAAACAAATAAAGAGTAAGAACGGAGAGATATATGACTAATCATTACAATGGATTAAGTAAATAAAGCTTATGGAAATCAATAAACAACTAAACGTTAATTCAAAATACGATTAAATAGTAAATTCAGGCATTGATAGTAACTATTATGCAACTATTTCAAACATTCGACGATTTTTGCACGAGCCTTTCGCGCTGCGTTTCGCACGGGTCGCGGATCGGAGGCTATAACGGGGCCAGGCTCTTTAAAGTCCATATCGGTGTTAATTTCAAGCGGGAACAGTTTATTTATAGGTCGGCTAGTATTTGTAGTGCCCATTCTAATTTCTGCTGAACGAACTGCGCCGTCGTTCCCGTAGTTCAGTTTCGTTACGATCGCAAGCTTCCAGTTAATTCTACGTTTTTGGTCGTCGTGTACGAGTACAACGTCTCCTGATCGAATCTCGCTTGTTCTGCCATTATTTCGCATGGACAGATGTCGTTCACGTAGCGCAATAACGTATTCGTTGGTCCAACGAGACCGAAAATGTTCGAAGAGTTCCATCACTCTTTGTGCGCGTTTCTGGAGGTTTTGTGTGTTTATCGAAACACCATACTCCGATTCGACATAACTCGTCCGTGAAGGTGGTGCGATGGTGTTAGCGGTTCTGGGTCAGTTACGTCATCGGACAAATACGTAAGCGGGCGGTTGTTGATCGCCATTTCGATTTCCGCGACGAGCGTAATAAGTTCAGACATCGATATGTATGCGCGGACTAAAACACGTTTCAGAACTTGTTTCGTAAGTCCAACTAAACGTTCCCAAAAGCCACCATGCCATGGGGCGGCCTTTGGTATAAATACCCATTCAACATTTTTCTCGAGCATGTATTTTCGAACCGAATGAATATCGAGAAGCTTCTTTAATTCTCCCGCCGCGGCCACGAATGCCGATCCGTTATCACTTATCAACTTTTGAGGTAAGGATCGACGTGCGGCGAAACGTCGGAAGGCGAGAAGAAATGTGGCACACGACATATCAGAAACAACCTCGAGATGAACGGCACGTGTGTTCGCACATGTAAACAAGACTATATACGCTTTCGCTTCTCTGTTGTTATCTCTCACGAACAAATGTCCGGTGAAATCCACTCCCGTTACGGTAAAGGGAGGGGCATCTGTCAGCCTGCTCTTCTGCAACGGTGCAGGGTCCGGTAGTGGGTATGGCTGACCACTAATGATTTTGCAATTGTAACATTTTCGCAACAGAGATTTAACGACTTTCCTGATACTTTGAATCCAATACGTTTGTCGAATACGGTTAATCGTTGATTCTGTACCCAAATGAAGTGCTCTCGCGTGAGCATCAATCACAGTTAACTCACCCTTTCGGGGGTAGTAATATTGGGAATTTCGCGCCATAATCAATCGGGGCGTTATGGAGTCTCCCTCCAACTCTCAACAAGCTATCATCGCCAATAAACAACCTTAGCTGTTTTGTCAGGGGCGCTCGCGATTTTGCATGATTACCCTGCAGCACGAAAATTTCATTCGAATAATTAGCATTTTGCACAGCTTTAATCCACGCCGTTCTAGCTCGGGCTATGTCATTCGGCGTCATATCCGCGGCGGACCGATCTGTCTGGCGTTGAAGTTTCGCGACAAACAAGAAAACGTAAGCGGTGACACGTAATAATGATCCCAACTCTATGAATCGTTCAATGTCGATTATTTCTACCAAACCAATCCGTTCGTCCTCCGCGTCTTCAACCTGCCCGGGTTGAGGATCGTTGATGTGGAGGATATTAACTGTACTAGTGTCAGCGTATAATTTATCCACGGGCCAGTCGCCATGTTTCAGCCATTCGGGGCCAAACCACCACAAATTAGATGCTAAGGGTGTCGTTATGAGTGTCCCATCGGATCCCGAGGACGTTCGCGATGGGTTTCGACTCGGCTACTCCATCCGAGCTCGCCAAATTACGCAGTCTCTGGCAATTAGTTGCCCACGCTCTGAGGGCCAAGCCTGCAGAATTCATTATTTCGTGTGCTTTCTTTCCAAGGTAGTTTCGCAGTATAGCGTCCATCGCTATCAACAGTTAGATGGGTTTTAATATAGTCCGAATAAGCAAGTCCACGGTTTTTTATCAAAGAAGCGTCATCTTTGATGCCGATCGTTTCTAAGTCCCAAAACGATTGTAATGAGACTTCCTCTCCGCGGTGCGAATTGAGATCCATATTTCTCACACAAGATACGTTGAGAACGGTTGAATTCCTTACTCCGGTGAGTAAGGTGTGGCTCGGTATGGGCCCTGATAAGAGATACCCTATACGTGATGAAACGGCAGTCGGGCCGTAGCCCTTCACGGTATTATCGCCGACTATAGACCAGTAGTAATCGGCGCCAATTAATACATCGATATCAAAGTCGCCGGTTATTGATGATGGCTGTTCCGCTAGAGTTAGGTTTCGCAGATGCGGAAGATCCAAAACTTTATTGTTTACAAGATTGCTGATTGGCGTGGAGATGGTCGGTATCACGAGGGCTTCAATTAGTATCGGTGAACCCTCTGATGACGCGATGTTAAAGTTCGTTCTGTGAAGTAATCGCCGACCGGCCAGTTGTTCTCCGAACGTCGCTAGATTGATTTCCTCTTGGCCCAGATGTGGGAGATTTAAGCTGACAGAAATTCGCGTCGTGATAAACGATCTATGGCTGCCTTCGTCCAGTAAAATGTTTATCTTACGACCATTCGAGCGGTTATTAGCGGAAGTTGATGGCGAAAAAATCTCCGCCACAGCTGTTTTAAGAAGTATGGGCCCATCTGGTCGTGGTTGTTGGGCGCCGGCATACGTTTGATGAACAGTTTTTATATCGTGAGAATCGCTTCTGCTTCCGTTTTGTGGTCGATCTTTCGTAGAAATCTCGCGCGTTTCTGTAAGGGAGGAACCACATAGTAACGTGTGATGTTTCCCTCTGCACTTTTTACATGTGTTCTTGGATTTACAGTCCCGAGAACGATGAGTGCCCATGCAATTAAAACAAAGTTTATCTCGTTTAACGATATCCAGGCGTTTCTCTGGTTCGGTTACAAGAACACAATCTGACGCGAAATGTGTCCCTTTACAAAATGTACATTTTAATGGTTTTCTCTTGATCGCATTGCCCACGTGGAACGCTGACGTGGTACCCAGGTGAGCAGTTTCTGGGTACACTGAAACTCCTGCCTGGAACGCTGTTATCTCTCTCGAAAGGGCATCTCGCAACGACTGGAGATTCCAATTCGCGCCGTTATTATCCCTCGTTATCTGTCGTCGTATCATCCCAGGCAGTTTATCTAAGATAATCGGAGTCAACAAATCTCCGTAGCTATCTTCGTTTTTTCCGAGCGCACTTAGTCCTCGGATATATGTTTCCAGTTTGTCCGAAAATTCCATCAGACTCTGCATGTCTTCTGTCGGTCGCGAAAGTTCCCATAACGCTCGCATATATGCACTGATAATGATTTGCGGTTGCCCATACCTTTTTATCAGTACTTGAAGCGCGTTCGCATAATTCGACGCGGTGAGGGCCAGACCCTCGATCGCTCTGTAAGCTTCGCCGTTAAGTTGTGCGCGTAAGTATTGGAACTTAACGACGTCGTCGAGATTCGGGTCGTCGTTGACCGCTGAATTGAATCCGTCTATGAATTCCTGCCATTTGAGTAAATCGCCGTCGAATTTTGCGAGCGTAAGTTTAGGTAGATTTACCTTGTTCGGGCGAAATGGCGTCGCAGAAGCACCGGAATTGTTCATCGAAGAATTATGAGGTTGCGTTGTGTGCGTCGCCTTTTCTACAAATCGGATTATTCGGCCGCGTTTTTCGATGACGCTAGATCTGAAGTCATCTGCTTCTTGAATTGTGTCCGAAAGATGCGTTAAAGGAGTTAGGTCCTCGATCGTCGAGTCTAGCTTCTCTAGTCGACTTAACTTTTCTGTGATCTGCTCGATGTAGATATTTAGTAAATCTACATCGTCTTCGGTCGTTCGAAAATCTTCGACGATTGTTGACGATTTCACGACGAGATCATCAACTTTCTGCCTGATTGCAGTTCGTGTGATTGTCGACCGGTTCAGTTGAGTATCCTCCATTCGGCTGATCCTGGTCACGGCACCAATGTGGCGTTGCGAGTCACAAAGAAGACCAGGTTCGGATATAAAAGAAGAGAAAGACTAAAAACACGACGGGTTCAGTCTACAGATCATAAGATACTCGTTTATTTCGGTCACACACAGGCTAACCATCTGTCCCGACTGCACATGCGCATGCTAATATATATGATGATTCGCTACATAGGCTAAGGGGGAGTGAACACTATATGGTTACTGACATATTTTCATAAACATCCTGTTCTCGACATTTCGACCCGAAAACGTCGTTCAGCGCTAGAAAAGACGTTTTCTTATCAAGTTTTCCCCGTATCGAAAAAATGAAATTGTCGATGCGCAAAAGCGCTCAAATCGACGAGAAAAGCACATTTCGACCCAGAAACGTCGTTATGCGCGTGAAAAGACGTTTTCTCATCAAGTTTTCCCAGTATCGAAAAAATGAAAATGTCGATACGCAAAAGCGCTCAAATCGACGGAAAAGCACATTTCGAACAGAAAACGTCGTTCAGCGCGAGAAAAGACGTTTTCTCATCAAGTTTTCCCCGTATCGAAAAAATGAAAATGTCGATACGCAAAAGCGCTCAAATCGAACGGAAAAGCACATTTCGATACATTTCGACCCGAAAACGTCGTTCAGCGCGAGAAAAGACGTTTTCTCATCAAGTTTTCCACGTATCGAAAAAATGGAAATGTCGAAGCGCAAAAGCGCTCAAATCGACGAGAAAAGCACATTTCGACCCGTAAACGTCGTTCAGCACGAGGAAAGACGTTTTCTCATCAAGTTTTCCCCGTATCGAAAAAATGAAAATGTCGATACGCAAAAGGGCTCAAATCGACGGGAAAAGCACATTTCGACCCAGAAACGTCGTTCAGCGCGAGAAAAGACGTTTTCTCATCAAGTTTTCCCCGTATCGAAAAAATGAAATTGTCGATGCGCAAAAGCGCTTAAATCGACGGGAAAAGCACATTTCGACACATTTCGACCCAAAAACGTCGTTCAGCGCGAGAAAAGAGGTTTTCTCATCAAGTTTTCCACGTATCGAAAAAATGAAAATGTCGAAGCGCAAAAGCGCTCAAATCGACGGGAAAAGCACATTTCGACCCGTAAACGTCGTTCAGCGCTAGAAAAGACGTTTTCTCATCAAGTTTTCCCCGTATCGAAAAAATGAAATTGTCGATGCGCAAAGGCGCTCAAATCGACGGGAAAAGCACCTTTCGACACATTTCGACCCGAAAACGTCGTAAAGCGCGTGAAAAGACGTTTTTTCATCAGATCTTCCCCATATCGAACAAATGAAAATGTCGATACGCAAAAGCGCTCAAATCGACGGGAAAAGCACATTTCGATACATTTCGAACCGAAAACGTCGTTCAGCGTGAGAAAAGACGTTTTCTCATCAGATCTTCTCCGTATCGAAAAAATGAAAATGTCGACACGCAAAAGCGCTCCAATCGACGGGAAAAGCACATTTCGACCCGAAAACGTCGTAAAGCGCGAGAAAAGACGTTTTTTCATCAGATCTTCCCCATATCGAAAAAATGAAAATATCGATACGCAAAAGCGCTCAAATCGACGGGAAAAGCACATTTCGATACATTTCGACCCGAAAACGTCGTTCAGCGCTAGAAAAGACGTTTTCTTATCAAGTTTTCCCAGTATCGAAAAAATGAAAATGTCGATACGCAAAAGCGCTCAAATCGACGAGAAAAGCACATTTCGACCCAGAAACGTCGTTATGCGCGTGAAAAGACGTTTTCTCATCAAGTTTTCCCAGTATCGAAAAAATGAAAATGTCGATACGCAAAAGCGCTCAAATCGACGGGAAAAGCACATTTCGATACATTTCGACCCGAAAACGTCGTTCAGCGCTAGAAAAGACGTTTTCTTATCAAGTTTTCCCCGTATCGAAAAAATGAAAATGTCGATGCGCAAAAGTGCTCACATCGACGGGAAAAGCACATTTCGACCCAAAAACGTCGTTCAGCGCGAGAAAAGACGTTTTCTCATCAAGTTTTCCCAGTATCAAAAAAATGAAAATGTCGATACGCAAAAGCGCTAAAATCGACGGGAAAAGCACATTTCGATACATTTCGACCCGAAAACGTCGTTCAGCGCGAGGAAAGACGTTTTCTCATCAAGTTTATCCCGTATCGAAAAAATGAAAATGTCGATACGCAAAAGCGCTCAAATCGACGGGAAAAGCACATTTCGAACCGAAAACGTCGTTCAGAGCGAGAAAAGACGTTTTCTCATCAAGTTTTCTCCGTATCGAAAAAATGAAATTGTCGATGCGCAAAAGCGCTCAAATCGACGGAAAAAGCACATTTCGACACATTTCGACCCAAAAACGTCGTTCAGCGCGAGAAAAGACGTTTTCTCATCAAGTTTTCCCCGTATCGAAAAAATGAAAATGCCGATACGCAAAAACGCTCAAATCGACGGGAAAAGCACATTTCGACCCGAAAACGTCGTTAAGCGCGAGAAAAGACGTTTTCTCATCAGATCTTCCCCATATCGAAAAAATGAAAATATCGATGCGCAAAAGCGCTCAAATCGACGGGAAAAGCACATTTCGACCCAGAAACGTCGTTCAGCGCGAGAAAAGACGTTTTCTCATCAAGTTTTCCCCGTATCGAAAAAATGAAATTGTCGATGCGCAAAAGCGCTCAAATCGACGGGAAAAGCACATTTCGATACATTTCGACCCGAAAACGTCGTTCAGCGCGAGGAAAGACGTTTTCTCATCAAGTTTTCCCCGTATCGAAAAAATGAAAATGTCGATACGCAAAAGCGCTCAAATCGACGGGAAAAGCACATTTCGAACCGAAAACGTCGTTCAGAGCGAGAAAAGACGTTTTCTCATCAAGTTTTCTCCGTATCGAAAAAATGAAATTGTTGATGCGCAAAAGCGCTCAAATCGACGGAAAAAGCACATTTCGACACATTTCGACCCAAAAACGTCGTTCAGCGCGAGAAAAGACGTTTTCTCATCAAGTTTTCCCCGTATCGAAAAAATGAAAATGCCGATACGCAAAAACGCTCAAATCGACGGGAAAAGCACATTTCGACCCGAAAACGTCGTTAAGCGCGAGAAAAGACGTTTTCTCATCAGATCTTCCCCATATCGAAAAAATGAAAATATCGATGCGCAAAAGCGCTCAAATCGACGGGAAAAGCACATTTCGACCCAGAAACGTCGTTCAGCGCGAGAAAAGACGTTTTCTCATCAAGTTTTCCCCGTATCGAAAAAATGAAATTGTCGATGCGCAAAAGCGCTCAAATCGACGGGAAAAGCACATTTCGATACATTTCGACCCGAAAACGTCGTTCAGCGCTAGAAAAGACGTTTTCTTATCAAGTTTTCCACCGTATCGAAAAAATGAAAATGTCGATGCGCAAAAGCGCTCACATCGACGGGAAAAGCACATTTCGACCCAAAAACGTCGTTCAGCGCGAGAAAAGACGTTTTCTCATCAAGTTTTCCCAGTATCAAAAAAATGAAAACGTCGATACGCAAAAGCGCTCAAATCGACGGGAAAAGCACATTTCGATACATTTCGACCCGAAAACGTCGTTCAGCGCGAGGAAAGACGTTTTCTCATCAAGTTTTCCCCGTATCGAAAAAATGAAATTGTCGATGCGCAAAAGCGCTCAAATCGACGGGAAAAGCACATTTCGACACATTTCGACCCAAAAACGTCGTTCAGCGCGAGAAAAGCCGTTTTCTCATCGAGTTTTCCACGTATCGAAAAAATGAAAATGTCGATGCGCAAAAGTGCTCACATCGACGGGAAAAGCACATTTCGACCCAAAAACGTCGTTCAGCGCGAGAAAAGACGTTTTCTCATCAAGTTTTCCCAGTATCGAAAAAATGAAAATGTCGATACGCAAAAGCGCTCAAATCGACAGGAAAAGCACATTTCGATACATTTCGACCCGAAAACGTCGTTCAGCGCTAGAAAAGACGTTTTCTTATCAAGTTTTCCCCGTATCGAAAAAATGAAATTGTCGATGCGCAAAAGCGCTCAAATCGACGAGAAAAGCACATTTCGACCCAGAAACGTCGTTATGCGCGTGAAAAGACGTTTTCTCATCAAGTTTTCCCAGTATCGAAAAAATGAAAATGTCGATACGCAAAAGCGCTCAAATCGACGGAAAAGCACATTTCGATACATTTCGACCCGAAAACGTCGTTCAGCGCTAAAAAAGACGTTTTCTTATCAAGTTTTCCCCGTATCGAAAAAATGAAAATGTCGATGCGCAAAAGCGCTCACATCGACGGGAAAAGCACATTTCGACCCAAAAACGTCGTTCAGCGCGAGAAAAGACGTTTTGTCATCAAGTTTTCCCAGTATCAAAAAATGAAAATGTCGATACGCAAAAGCGCTCAAATCGACGGGAAAGCGCATTTCGATACATTTCGACCCGAAAACGTCGTTCAGCGCTAGGAAAGACGTTTTCTCATCAAGTTTTCCCCGTATCGAAAAAATGAAAAAGTCGATACACAAAAGCGCTCAAATCGACGGGAAAAGCACATTTCGATACATTTCGACCCGAAAACGTCGTTCAGCGCGAGAAAAGACGTTTTCTCATCAAGTTTTCTCCGTATCGAAAAAATGAAATTGTCGATGCGCAAAAGCGCTCAAATCGACGGAAAAAGCACATTTCGACACATTTCGACTTAAAAACGTCGTTCAGCGCGAGAAAAGACGTTTTCTCATCAAGTTTTCCCCGTATCGAAAAAATGAAAATGCCGATACGCAAAAACGCTCAAATCGACGGGAAAAGCACATTTCGACCCGAAAACGTCGTTAAGCGCGAGAAGAGACGTTTTCTCATCAGATCTTCCCCATATCGAAAAAATGAAAATGTCGATACGCAAAAGCGCTCAAATCGACGGGAAAAGCACATTTCGATACATTTCGACCCGAAAACGTCGTTCAGCGCGAGAAAAGACGTTTTCTCATCAAGTTTTCCCCGTATCGAAAAAATGAAAATGCCGATACGCAAAAACGCTCAAATCGACGGGAAAAGCACATTTCGACCCGAAAACGTCGTTAAGCGCGAGAAAAGACGTTTTCTCATCAGATCTTCCCCATATCGAAAAAATGAAAATATCGATGCGCAAAAGCGCTCAAATCGACGGGAAAAGCACATTTCGACCCAGAAACGTCGTTCAGCGCGAGAAAAGACGTTTTCTCATCAAGTTTTCCCCGTATCGAAAAAATGAAATTGTCGATGCGCAAAAGCGCTCAAATCGACGGGAAAAGCACATTTCGATACATTTCGACCCGAAAACGTCGTTCAGCGCAAGAAAAGACGTTTTCTTATCAAGTTTTCCCAGTATCAAAAAAATGAAAAGGTCGATACGCAAAAGCGCTCAAATCGACGGGAAAAGCACATTTCGATACATTTCGACCCGAAAACGTCGTTCAGCGCGAGGAAAGACGTTTTCTTATCAAGTTTTCCCCGTATCGAAAAAATGAAATTGTCGATGCGCAGAAGCGCTCAAATCGACGGGAAAAGCACATTTCGACACATTTCGACCCAAAAACGTCGTTCAGCGTGAGAAAAGACGTTTTCTCATCGAGTTTTCCACGTGTCGAAAAAATGAAATTGTCGATGCGCAAAAGCGCTCACATCGACGGGAAAAGCACATTTCGACCCAAAAACGTCGTTCAGCGCGAGAAAAGACGTTTTCACATCAAGTTTTCCCAGTATCGAAAAAATGAAAATGTCGATAGGCAAAAGCGCTCAAATCGACGGGAAAAGCACATTTCGATACATTTCGACCCGAAAACGTCGTTCAGCGCTAGAAAAGACGTTTTCTTATCAAGTTTTCACCAAGCGGTCAAATCGACGGAAAAAGCACATTTCGACACATTTCGACCCAAAAACGTCGTTCAGCGCGAGAAAAGACGTTTTTTCATCAAGTTTTCTCCGTATCGAAAAAATGAAAATGCCGATACGCAAAAGCGCTCAAATCGACGGGTAAAGCACATTTCGACCCGAAAACGTCGTTAAGCGCGAGAAAAGAGGTTTTCTCATCAGATCTTCCCCATATCGAAAAAATGAAAATATCGATGCGCAAAAGCGCTCAAATCGACGGGAAAAGCACATTTCGACCCAGAAACGTCGTTCAGCGCGAGAAAAGACGTTTTCTCATCAAGTTTTCCCCGTATCGAAAAAATGAAATTGTCGATGCGCAAAAGCACTCAAATCGACGGGAAAAGCACATTTCGATACATTTCGACCCGAAAACGTCGTTCAGCGCTAGAAAAGACGTTTTCTTATCAAGTTTTCCCCGTATCGAAAAAATGAAATTGTCGATGCGCAAAAGCGCTCAAATCGACGGGAAAAGCACATTTCGACACATTTCGACCCAAAAACGTCGTTCAGCGCGAGAAAAGACGTTTTCTCATCGAGTTTTCCACGTGTCGAAAAAATGAAAATGTCGATGCACAAAAGCGCTCACATCGACGGGAAAAGCACATTTCGACCCAAAAACGTCGTTCAGCGCGAGAAAAGACGTTTTCTCATCAAGTTTTCCCAGTATCGAAAAAATGAAAATGTCGATACGCAAAAGCGCTCAAATCGACGAGAAAAGCACATTTCGACCCAGAAACGTCATTATGCGCGAGAAAAGACGTTTTCTCATCAAGTTTTCCCAGTATCGAAAAAAAGGAAAATGTCGATACGCAAAAGCGCTCAAATCGACGGGAAAAGCACATTTCGACCCAAAAACGTCGTTCAGCGCGAGAAAAGACGTTTTCTCATCAAGTTTTCCCCGTATCGAAAAAATGAAAATGTCGATACGCAAAAGCGCTCAAATCGAACGGAAAAGCACATTTCGATACATTTCGACCCGAAAACGTCGTTCAGCGCGAGAAAAGACGTTTTCTCATCAAGTTTTCCCCGTATCGAAAAAATGAAAATGCCGATACGCAAAAGCGCTCAAATCGACGGGAAAAGCACCTTTCGACACATTTCGACCCGAAAACGTCGTTCAGCGCGAGAAAAGACGTTTTCTCATCAAGTTTTCCCGGTATCGAAAAAATGAAAATGTCGATACGCAAAAGCGCTCAAATCGTCGAGAAAAGCACATTTCGATACATTTCGACCCGGAAACGTCGTTCAGCCCTAGAGAAGACGTTTTCTCATCAAGTTTTCCCCGTATCGAAAAAATGAAAATGTCGATGCGCAAAAGCGCACAAATTGACGGGAAAAGTACATTTCGACCAGAAAACATCTTTCAGCGCAAAAAAAGACGTTTTCTTATCAAGTTTTCCCCGTATCGAAGAAATGAAAATGTCGATGCCCAAAAATGCTCAAATCGACGGGAAAAGCACATTTCGACCCGAAAACGTCGTAAAGCGCGAGAAAAGACGTTTTTTCATCAGATCTTCCCCATATCGAAAAAATGAAAATATCGATAAGCAAAAGCGCTCAAATCGACGGGAGAAGCACATTTCGACCCAAAAACGTCGTTCAGCGCAAGAAAAGACGTTTTCTCATCAAGTTTTCTCCGTATCGTAAAAATGAAATTGTCGATGCGCAAAAGCGCTCAAATCGACGGGAAAAGCACATTTCGATACATTTCGACCCGAAAACGTCGTTCAGCGCTAGAAAAGACGTTTTCTTATCAAGTTTTCCCCGTATCGAAAAAATGAAATTGTCGATGCGCAAAAGCGCTCAAATCGACGGGAAAAGCACATTTCGACACATTTCGACCCAAAAACGTCGTTCAGCGCGAGAAAAGACGTTTTCTCATCGAGTTTTCCACGTGTCGAAAAAATGAAAATGTCGATGCGCAAAAGCGCTCACATCGACGGGAAAAGCACATTTCAACCCAAAAACGTCGTTCAGCGCGAGAAAAGACGTTTTCTCATCAAGTTTTCCCAGTATCGAAAAAATGAAAATGTCGATACGCAAAAGCGCTCAAATCGACGAGAAAAGCACATTTCGACCCAGAAACGTCATTATGCGCGAGAAAAGACGTTTTCTCATCAAGTTTTCCCAGTATCGAAAAAATGAAAATGTCGATACGCAAAAGCGCTCAAATCGACGGGAAAAGCACATTTCGACCCGAAAACGTCGTTCAGCGCGAGAAAAGACGTTTTCTCATCAAGTTTTCCCCGTATCGAAAAAATGAAAATGTCGATACGCAAAAGCGCTCAAATCGAACGGAAAAGCACATTTCGATACATTTCGACCCGAAAACGTCGTTCAGCGCGAGAAAAGACGTTTTCTCATCAAGTTTTCCCCGTATCGAAAAAATGAAAATGCCGATACGCAAAAGCGCTCAAATCGACGGGAAAAGCACCTTTCGACACATTTCGACCCGAAAACGTCGTTCAGCGCGAGAAAAGACGTTTTCTCATCAAGTTTTCCCGGTATCGAAAAAATGAAAATGTCGATACGCAAAAGCGCTCAAATCGTCGGGAAAAGCACATTTCGATACATTTCGACCCGGAAACGTCGTTCAGCCCTAGAGAAGACGTTTTCTTATCAAGTTCTCCCCGTATCGAAAAAATGAAAATGTCGATGCGCAAAAGCGCACAAATTGACGGGAAAAGTACATTTCGACCAGAAAACATCTTTCTGCGCAAAAAAAGACGTTTTCTCATCAAGTTTTCCCCGTATCGATGAAATGAAAATGTCGATACGCAAAAGCGCTCAATTCGAACGGAAAAGCACATTTCGATACATTTCGACCCGAAAACGTCGTTCAGCGCGAGAAAAGACGTTTTCTCATCAAGTTTTCTCCGTATCGAAAAAATGAAATTGTCGATGCGCAAAAGCGGTCAAATCGACGGAAAAAGCACATTTCGACACATTTCGACCCAAAAACGTCGTTCAGCGCGAGAAATGACGTTTTCTCATCAAGTTTTCTCCGTATCGAAAAAATGAAAATGCCGATACGCAAAAGCGCTCAAATCGACGGGAAAAGCACATTTCGACCCGAAAACGTCGTTAAGCGCGAGAAAAGACGTTTTCTCATCAGATCTTCCCCATATCGAAAAAATGAAAATATCGATGCGCAAAAGCGCTCAAATCGACGGGAAAAGCACATTTCGACCCAGAAACGTCGTTCAGCGCGAGAAAAGACGTTTTCTCATCAAGTTTTCCCCGTATCGAAAAAATGAAATTGTCGATGCGCAAAAGCGCTCAAATCGACGGGAAAAGCACATTTCGACACATTTCGACCCAAAATCGTCGTTCAGCGTGAGAAAAGACGTTTTCTCATCGAGTTTTCCACGTATCGAAAAAATGAAAATGTCGATACGCAAAAGCGCTCAAATCGACAAAAAAAGCACATTTCGACCCGTAAACGTCGTTCAGCGCTAGAAAAGACGTTTTCTCATCAAGTTTTCCCCGTATCGAAAAAATGAAAATGCCGATACGCAAAAGCGCTCAAATCGACGGGAAAAGCACCTTTCGACACATTTCGACCCGAAAACGTCGTTCAGCGCGAGAAAAGACGTTTTCTCATCAAGTTTTCCCCGTATCGAAAAAATGAAAATGTCGATACGCAAAAGCGCTCAAATCGTCGGGAAAAGCACATTTCGATACATTTCGACCCGTAAACGTCGTTCAGCGCGAGAAAAGACGTTTTCTCATCAAGTTCTCCCCGTATCGAAGAAATGAAAATGTCGATGCGCAAAAATGCTCAAATCGACGGGAAAAGCACATTTTGACCCGAAAACGTCGTAAAGCGCGAGAAAAGACGTTTTTTCATCAGATCTTTCCCATATCGAAAAAATGAAAACATCGATACGCAAAAGCGCTAAAATCGACGGGAAAAGCACATTTCGACCCGAAAACGTCGTTCAGCGCTAGAAAAGACGTTTTCTCAACAAGTTTTCCCCGTATCGAAAAAATGAAAATGCCGATACGCAAAAACGCTCAAATCGACGGGAAAAGCACATTTCGACCCGAAAACGTCGTTAAGCGCGAGAAAAGACGTTTTCTCATCAGATCTTCCCATATCGAAAAAATGAAAATATCGATGCGCAAAAGCGCTCAAATCGACGGGAAAAGCACATTTCGACCCAGAAACGTCGTTCAGCGCGAGAAAAGACGTTTTCTCATCAAGTTTTCCCCGTATCGAAAAAATGAAATTGTCGATGCGCAAAAGCGCTCAAATCGACGGGAAAAGCACATTTCGATACATTTCGACCCGAAAACGTCGTTCAGCGCTAGAAAAGACGTTTTCTTATCAAGTTTTCCACCGTATCGAAAAAATGAAAATGACGATGCGCAAAAGCGCTCACATCGACGGGAAAAGCACTTTTCGACCCAAAAACGTCGTTCAGCGCGAGAAAAGACGTTTTCTCATCAAGTTTTCCCAGTATCAAAAAAATGAAAACGTCGATACGCAAAAGCGCTCAAATCGACGGGAAAAGCACATTTCGATACATTTCGACCCGAAAACGTCGTTCAGCGCGAGGAAAGACGTTTTCTCATCAAGTTTTCCCCGTATCGAAAAAATGAAATTGTCGATGCGCAAAAGCGCTCAAATCGACGGGAAAAGCACATTTCGACACATTTCGACCCAAAAACGTCGTTCAGCGCGAGAAAAGCCGTTTTCTCATCGAGTTTTCCACGTATCGAAAAAATGAAAATGTCGATGCGCAAAAGTGCTCACATCGACGGGAAAAGCACATTTCGACCCAAAAACGTCGTTCAGCGCGAGAAAAGACGTTTTCTCATCAAGTTTTCCCAGTATCGAAAAAATGAAAATGTCGATACGCAAAAGCGCTCAAATCGACAGGAAAAGCACATTTCGATACATTTCGACCCGAAAACGTCGTTCAGCGCTAGAAAAGACGTTTTCTTATCAAGTTTTCCCCGTATCGAAAAAATGAAATTGTCGATGCGCAAAAGCGCTCAAATCGACGAGAAAAGCACATTTCGACCCAGAAACGTCGTTATGCGCGTGAAAAGACGTTTTCTCATCAAGTTTTCCCAGTATCGAAAAAATGAAAATGTCGATACGCAAAAGCGCTCAAATCGACGGAAAAGCACATTTCGATACATTTCGACCCGAAAACGTCGTTCAGCGCTAGAAAAGACGTTTTCTTATCAAGTTTTCCCCGTATCGAAAAAATGAAAATGTCGATGCGCAAAAGCGCTCACATCGACGGGAAAAGCACATTTCGACCCAAAAACGTCGTTCAGCGCGAGAAAAGACGTTTTCTCATCAAGTTTTCCCAGTATCAAAAAATGAAAATGTCGATACGCAAAAGCGCTCAAATCGACGGGAAAGCGCATTTCGATACATTTCGACCCGAAAACGTCGTTCAGCGCGAGGAAAGACGTTTTCTCATCAAGTTTTCCCCGTATCGAAAAAATGAAAATGTCGATACACAAAAGCGCTCAAATCGACGGGAAAAGCACATTTCGATACATTTCGACCCGAAAACGTCGTTCAGCGCGAGAAAAGACGTTTTCTCATCAAGTTTTCTCCGTATCGAAAAAATGAAATTGTCGATGCGCAAAAGCGCTCAAATCGACGGAAAAAGCACATTTCGACACATTTCGACTTAAAAACGTCGTTCAGCGCGAGAAAAGACGTTTTCTCATCAAGTTTTCCCCGTATCGAAAAAATGAAAATGCCGATACGCAAAAACGCTCAAATCGACGGGAAAAGCACATTTCGACCCGAAAACGTCGTTAAGCGCGAGAAAAGACGTTTTCTCATCAGATCTTCCCCATATCGAAAAAATGAAAATGTCGATACGCAAAAGCGCTCAAATCGACGGGAAAAGCACATTTCGATACATTTCGACCCGAAAACGTCGTTAAGCGCGAGAAAAGACGTTTTCTCATCAGATCTTCCCCATATCGAAAAAATGAAAATGTCGATACGCAAAAGCGCTCAAATCGACGGGAAAAGCACATTTCGATACATTTCGACCCGAAAACGTCGTTCAGCGCGAGGAAAGACGTTTTCTCATCAAGTTTTCCCCGTATCGAAAAAATGAAAAGGTCGATACGCAAAAGCGCTCAAATCGACGGGAAAAGCACATTTCGATACATTTCGACCCGAAAACGTCGTTCAGCGCGAGAAAAGACGTTTTCTCATCAAGTTTTCCCAGTATCGAAAAAATGAAAATGTCCATACGCAAAAGCGCTCAAATCGACGGGAAAAGCACATTTCGAACCGAAAACGTCGTTCAGCGCGAGAAAAGACGTTTTCTCATCAAGTTTTCTCCGTATCGAAAAAATGAAATTGTCGATGCGCAAAAGCGCTCAAATCGACGGAAAAAGCACATATCGACACATTTCGACCCAAAAACGTCGTTCAGCGCAAGAAAAGACGTTTTCTCATCAAGTTTTCCCCGTATCGAAAAAATGAAAATGCCGATACGCAAAAACGCTCAAATCGACGGGAAAAGCACATTTCGACCCGAAAACGTCGTTAAGCGCGAGAAAAGCCGTTTTCTCATGAGATCTTCCCCATATCGAAAAAATGAAAATATCGATGCGCAAAAGCGCTCAAATCGACGGGAAAAGCACATTTCGACCCAGAAACGTCGTTCAGCGCGAGAAAAGACGTTTTCTCATCAAGTTTTCCCCGTATCGAAAAAATGAAATTGTCGATGCGCAAAAGCGCTCAAATCGACGGGAAAAGCACATTTCGATACATTTCGACCCGAAAACGTCGTTCAGCGCTAGAAAAGACGTTTTCTTATCAAGTTTTCCCCGTATCAAAAATATGAAAATGTCGATGCGCAAAAGCGCTCACATCGACGGGAAAAGCACATTTCGACCCAAAAACGTCGTTCAGCGCGAGAAAAGACGTTTTCTCATCAAGTTTTCCCAGTATCAAAAAAATGAAAATGTCGATACGCAAAAGCGCTCAAATCGACGGGAAAAGCACATTTCGATACATTTCGACCCGAAAACGTCGTTCAGCGCGAGGAAAGACGTTTTCTCATCAAGTTTTCCCCGTATCGAAAAAATGAAATTGTCGATGCGCAAAAGCGCTCAAATCGACAGGAAAAGCACATTTCGACACATTTCGACCCAAAAACGTCGTTCAGCGTGAGAAAAGACGTTTTCTCATCAAGTTTTCCCCGTATCGAAAAAATGAAAATGCCGATACGCAAAAACGCTCAAATCGACGGGAAAAGCACATTTCGACCCAAAAACGTCGTTAAGCGCGAGGAAAGACGTTTTCTCATCAAGTTCTCCCCGTATCGAAGAAATGAAAATGTCGATGCGCAAAAATGCTCAAATCGACGGGAAAAGCACATTTTGACCCGAAAACGTCGTAAAGCGCGAGAAAAGACGTTTTTTCATCAGATCTTTCCCATATCGAAAAAATGAAAACATCGATACGCAAAAGCGCTAAAATCAACGGGAAAAGCACATTTCGACCCGAAAACGTCGTTCAGCGCTAGAAAAGACGTTTTCTCATCAAGTTTTCCCCGTATCGAAAAAATGAAAATGCCGATACGCAAAAGCGCTCAAATCGACGGAAAAAGCACATTTCGACACATTTCGACCCGAAAACGTCGTTCAGCGCGAGAAAAGACGTTTTCTCATCAAGTTTTCCCCGTATCGAAAAAATGAAAATGCCGATACGCAAAAACGCTCAAATCGACGGGAAAAGCACATTTCGACACATTTCGACCCGAAAACGTCGTTCAGCGCGAGAAAAGACGATTTCTCATCAAGTTTTCCCCGTATCGAAAAAATGAAAATGCCGATACGCAAAAACGCTCAAATCGACGGGAAAAGCACATTTCGACCCGAAAACGTCGTTAAGCGCGAGAAAAGACGTTTTCTCATCAGATCTTCCCCATATCGAAAAAATGAAAATATCGATGCGCAAAAGCGCTCAAATCGACGGGGAAAAGCACATTTCGACCCAGAAACGTCGTTCAGCGCGAGAAAAGACGTTTTCTCATCAAGTTTTCCCCGTATCGAAAAAATGAAATTGTCGATGCGCAAAAGCGCTCAAATCGACGGGAAAAGCACATTTCGATACATTTCGACCCAGAAACGTCGTTCAGCGCGAGAAAAGACGTTTTCTCATCAAGTTTTCCCCGTATCGAAAAAATGAAAATGTCGATGCGCAAAAGCGCTCACATCGACGGGAAAAGCACATTTCGACCCAAAAACATCGTTCAGCGCGAGAAAAGACGTTTTCTCATCAAGTTTTCCCAGTATCGAAAAAATGAAAATGTCGATACGCAAAAGCGCTCAAATCGACGGGAAAAGCACATTTCGATACATTTCGACCCGAAAACGTCGTTCAGCGCTAGAAAAGACGTTTTCTTATCAAGTTTTCCCAAAGCGGTCAAATCGACGGAAAAAGCACATTTCGACACATTTCGACCCAAAAACGTCGTTCAGCGCGAGAAAAGACGTTTTCTCATCAAGTTTTCTCCGTATCGAAAAAATGAAAATGCCGATACGCAAAAGCGCTCAAATCGACGGGAAAAGCACATTTCGACCCGAAAACGTCGTTAAGCGCGAGAAAGACGTTTTCTCATCAGATCTTCCCCATATCGAAAAAATGAAAATATCGATGCGCAAAAGCGCTCAAATCGACGGGAAAAGCACATTTCGACCCAGAAACGTCGTTCAGCGCGAGAAAAGACGTTTTCTCATCAAGTTTTCCCCGTATCGAAAAAATGAAATTGTCGATGCGCAAAAGCGCTCAAATCGACGGGAAAAGCACATTTCGATACATTTCGACCCAAAAACGTCGTTCAGCGCGAGAAAAGACGTTTTCTCATCAAGTTTTCCCAGTATCGAAAAAATGAAAATGTCGATACGCAAAAGCGCTCAAATCGACGGGAAAAGCACATTTCGAACCGAAAACGTCGTTCAGCGCGAGAAAAGACGTTTTCTCATCAAGTTTTCTCCGTATCGAAAAAA
The DNA here is from genome assembly GCF_964204645.1 of Tubulanus polymorphus. Lineage (NCBI taxonomy): Eukaryota > Metazoa > Nemertea > Palaeonemertea > Tubulaniformes > Tubulanidae > Tubulanus > Tubulanus polymorphus. The sequence goes on along the minus strand of NW_027437452.1, from coordinate 12,861 downwards.
TGAAATTGTCGATGCGCAAAAGCGCTCAAATCGACGGAAAAAGCACATTTCGGCACATTTCGACCCAAAAACGTCGTTCAGCGCGAGAAAAGACGTTTTCTCATCAAGTTTTCCCCGTATCGAAAAAATGAAAATGCCGATACGCAAAAGCGCTCAAATCGACGGGAAAAGCACATTTCGACCCGAAAACGTCGTTAAGCGCGAGAAAAGACGTTTCTCATCAGATCTTCCCCATATCGAAAAAATGAAAATATCGATGCGCAAAAGCGCTCAAATCGACGGGAAAAGCACATTTCGACCCAGAAACGTCGTTCAGCGCGAGAAAAGACGTTTTCTCATCAAGTTTTCCCCGTATCGAAAAAATGAAATTGTCGATGCGCAAAAGCGCTCAAATCGACGGGAAAAGCACATTTCGATACATTTCGACCCGAAAACGTCGTTCAGCGCAAGAAAAGACGTTTTCTTATCAAGTTTTCCCAGTATCAAAAAAATGAAAAGGTCGATACGCAAAAGCGCTCAAATCGACGGGAAAAGCACATTTCGATACATTTCGACCCGAAAACGTCGTTCAGCGCGAGGAAAGACGTTTTCTTATCAAGTTTTCCCCGTATCGAAAAAAAGAAATTGTCGATGCGCAAAAGCGCTCAAATCGACGGGAAAAGCACATTTCGACACATTTCGACCCAAAAACGTCGTTCAGCGCGAGAAAAGACGTTTTCTCATCGAGTTTTCCACGTGTCGAAAAAATGAAATTGTCGATGCGCAAAAGCGCTCACATCGACGGGAAAAGCACATTTCGACCCAAAAACGTCGTTCAGCGCGAGAAAAGACGTTTTCACATCAAGTTTTCCCAGTATCGAAAAAATGAAAATGTCGATAGGCAAAAGCGCTCAAATCGACGGGAAAAGCACATTTCGATACATTTCGACCCGAAAACGTCGTTCAGCGCTAGAAAAGACGTTTTCTTATCAAGTTTTCACCAAGCGGTCAAATCGACGGAAAAAGCACATTTCGACACATTTCGACCCAAAAACGTCGTTCAGCGCGAGAAAAGACGTTTTTTCATCAAGTTTTCTCCGTATCGAAAAAATGAAAATGCCGATACGCAAAAGCGCTCAAATCGACGGGTAAAGCACATTTCTACCCGAAAACGTCGTTAAGCGCGAGAAAAGACGTTTTCTCATCAGATCTTCCCCATATCGAAAAAATGAAAATATCGATGCGCAAAAGCGCTCAAATCGACGGGAAAAGCACATTTCGACCGAGAAACGTCGTTCAGCGCGAGAAAAGACGTTTTCTCATCAAGTTTTCCCCGTATCGAAAAAATGAAATTGTCGATGCGCAAAAGCACTCAAATCGACGGGAAAAGCACATTTCGATACATTTCGACCCGAAAACGTCGTTCAGCGCTAGAAAAGACGTTTTCTTATCAAGTTTTCCCCGTATCGAAAAAATGAAATTGTCGATGCGCAAAAGCGCTCAAATCGACGGGAAAAGCACATTTCGACACATTTCGACCCAAAAACGTCGTTCAGCGCGAGAAAAGACGTTTTCTCATCGAGTTTTCCACGTGTCGAAAAAATGAAAATATCGATGCACAAAAGCGCTCACATCGACGGGAAAAGCACATTTCGACCCAAAAACGTCGTTCAGCGCGAGAAAAGACGTTTCTCATCAAGTTTTCCCAGTATCGAAAAAATGAAAATGTCGATACGCAAAAGCGCTCAAATCGACGAGAAAAGCACATTTCGACCCAGAAACGTCATTATGCGCGAGAAAAGACGTTTTCTCATCAAGTTTTCCCAGTATCGAAAAAAAGGAAAATGTCGATACGCAAAAGCGCTCAAATCGACGGAAAAGCACATTTCGACCCAAAAACGTCGTTCAGCGCGAGAAAAGACGTTTTCTCATCAAGTTTTCCCCGTATCGAAAAAATGAAAATGTCGATACGCAAAAGCGCTCAAATCGAACGGAAAAGCACATTTCGATACATTTCGACCCGAAAACGTCGTTCAGCGCGAGAAAAGACGTTTCTCATCAAGTTTTCCCGTATCGAAAAAATGAAAATGCCGATACGCAAAAGCGCTCAAATCGACGGGAAAAGCACCTTTCGACACATTTCGACCCGAAAACGTCGTTCAGCGCGAGAAAAGACGTTTTCTCATCAAGTTTGTTTTCCCGGTATCGAAAAAATGAAAATGTCGATACGCAAAAGCGCTCAAATCGTCGGGAAAAGCACATTTCGATACATTTCGACCCGGAAACGTCGTTCAGCCCTAGAGAAGACGTTTTCTCATCAAGTTCTCCCCGTATCGAAAAAATGAAAATGTCGATGCGCAAAAGCGCACAAATTGACGGGAAAAGTACATTTCGACCAGAAAACATCTTTCAGCGCAAAAAAAAGACGTTTTCTCATCAAGTTTTCCCCGTATCGAAGAAATGAAAATGTCGATGCCCAAAAATGCTCAAATCGACGGGAAAAGCACATTTCGACCCGAAAACGTCGTAAAGCGCGAGAAAAGACGTTTTTTCATCAGATCTTCCCCATATCGAAAAAATGAAAATATCGATAAGCAAAAGCGCTCAAATCGACGGGAGAAGCACATTTCGACCCAAAAACGTCGTTCAGCGCAAGAAAAGACGTTTTCTCATCAAGTTTTCTCCGTATCGTAAAAATGAAATTGTCGATGCGCAAAAGCGCTCAAATCGACGGGAAAAGCACATTTCGATACATTTCGACCCGAAAACGTCGTTCAGCGCTAGAAAAGACGTTTTCTTATCAAGTTTTCCCCGTATCGAAAAAATGAAATTGTCGATGCGCAAAAGCGCTCAAATCGACGGGAAAAGCACATTTCGACACATTTCGACCCAAAAACGTCGTTCAGCGCGAGAAAAGACGTTTTCTCATCGAGTTTTCCACGTGTCGAAAAAATGAAAATGTCGATGCGCAAAAGCGCTCACATCGACGGGAAAAGCACATTTCGACCCAAAAACGTCGTTCAGCGCGACAAAAGACGTTTTCTCATCAAGTTTTCCCAGTATCGAAAAAATGAAAATGTCGATACGCAAAAGCGCTCAAATCGACGAGAAAAGCACATTTCGACCCAGAAACGTCATTATGCGCGAGAAAAGACGTTTTCTCATCAAGTTTTCCCAGTATCGAAAAAATGAAAATGTCGATACGCAAAAGCGCTCAAATCGACGGGAAAAGCATATTTCGACCCGAAAACGTCGTTCAGCGCGAGAAAAGACGTTTTCTCATCAAGTTTTCCCCGTATCGAAAAAATGAAAATGCCGATACGCAAAAGCGCTCAAATCGACGGGAAAAGCACATTTCGACCCGAAAACGTCGTTCAGCGCGAGAAAAGACGTTTTCTCATCAAGTTTTCCCCGTATCGAAAAAATGAAAATGTCGATACGCAAAAGCGCTCAAATCGAACGGAAAAGCACATTTCGATACATTTCGACCCGAAAACGTCGTTCAGCGCGAGAAAAGACGTTTTCTCATCAAGTTTTCCCCGTATCGAAAAAATGAAAATGCCGATACGCAAAAGCGCTCAAATCGACGGGAAAAGCACCTTTCGACACATTTCGACCCGAAAACGTCGTTCAGCGCGAGAAAAGACGTTTTCTCATCAAGTTTTCCCGGTATCGAAAAAATGAAAATGTCGATACGCAAAAGCGCTCAAATCGTCGGGAAAAGCACATTTCGATACATTTCGACCCGGAAACGTCGTTCAGCCCTAGAGAAGACGTTTTCTTATCAAGTTCTCCCCGTATCGAAAAAATGAAAATGTCGATGCGCAAAAGCGCACAAATTGACGGGAAAAGTACATTTCGACCAGAAAACATCTTTCTGCGCAAAAAAAGACGTTTTCTCATCAAGTTTTCCCCGTATCGATGAAATGAAAATGTCGATACGCAAAAGCGCTCAATTCGAACGGAAAAGCACATTTCGATACATTTCGACCCGAAAACGTCGTTCAGCGCGAGAAAAGACGTTTTCTCATCAAGTTTTCCCCGTATCGAAAAAATGAAATTGTCGATGCGCAAAAGCGGTCAAATCGACGGAAAAAGCACATTTCGACACATTTCGACCCAAAAACGTCGTTCAGCGCGAGAAATGACGTTTTCTCATCAAGTTTTCTCCGTATCGAAAAAATGAAAATGCCGATACGCAAAAAGCGCTCAAATCGACGGGAAAAGCACATTTCGACACATTTCGACCCAAAATCGTCGTTCAGCGCGAGAAAAGACGTTTTCTCATCGAGTTTTCCACGTATCGAAAAAATGAAAATGTCGATACGCAAAAGCGCTCAAATCGACGAAAAAAAGCACATTTCGACCCGTAAACGTCGTTCAGCGCTAGAAAAGACGTTTTCTCATCAAGTTTTCCCCGTATCGAAAAAATGAAAATGTCGATACGCAAAAGCGCTCAAATCGTCGGGAAAAGCACATTTCGATACATTTCGACCCGTAAACGTCGTTCAGCGCGAGAAAAGACGTTTTCTCATCAAGTTCTCCCCGTATCGAAGAAAAGAAAATGTCGATGCGCAAAAATGCTCAAATCGACGGGAAAAGCACATTTTGACCCGAAAACGTCGTAAAGCGCGAGAAAAGACGTTTTTTCATCAGATCTTTCCCATATCGAAAAAATGAAAACATCGATACGCAAAAGCGCTAAAATCGACGGGAAAAGCACATTTCGACCCGAAAACGTCGTTCAGCGCTAGAAAAGACGTTTTCTCAACAAGTTTTCCCCGTATCGAAAAAATGAAAATGTCGATACGCAAAAGCGCTCAAATCGACGGGAAAAGCACATTTCGACCCGAAAACGTCGTTAAGCGCGAGAAAAGACGTTTTCTCATCAAGTTTTCTCCGTATCGAAAAAATGAAAACGCCGATACGCAAAAGCGCACAAATTGACGGGAAAAGTACATTTTGACCAGAAAACATCTTTCAGCGCAAAAAAGACGTTTTCTCATCAAGTTTTCCCCGTATCGAAGAAATGAAAATGTCGATGCGCAAAAATGCTCAAATCGACGGGAAAAGCACATTTCGACCCGAAAACGTCGTTAAGCGCGAGAAAAGACGTTTTCTCATCAAGTTTTCTCCGTATCGAAAAAATGAAAATGCCGATACGCAAAAGCGCTCAAATCGAACGGAAAAGCACATTTCGATACATTTCGACCCGAAAACGTCGTTCAGCGCGAGAAAAGACGTTTTCTCATCAAGTTTTCTCCGTATCGAAAAAATGAAATTGTCGATGCGCAAAAGCGGTCAAATCGACGGAAAAAGCACATTTCGACACATTTCGACCCAAAAACGTCGTTCAGCGCGAGAAAAGACGTTTTCTCATCAAGTTTTCTCCGTATCGAAAAAATGAAAATGCCGATACGCAAAAGCGCTCAAATCGACGGGAAAAGCACATTTCGACCCGAAAACGTCGTTAAGCGCGAGAAAAGACGTTTTCTCATCAGATCTTCCCCATATCGAAAAAATGAAAATATCGATGCGCAAAAGCGCTCAAATCGACGGGAAAAGCACATTTCGACCCAGAAACGTCGTTCAGCGCGAGAAAAGACGTTTTCTCATCAATTTTTCCCCGTATCGAAAAAATGAAATTGTCGATGCGCAAAAGCGCTCAAATCGACGGGAAAAGCACATTTCGACACATTTCGACCCAAAAACGTCGTTCAGCGCGAGAAAAGACGTTTTCTCATCGAGTTTTCCACGTATCGAAAAAATGAAAATGTCGATACGCAAAAGCGCTCAAATCGACGAAAAAAAGCACATTTCGACCCGTAAACGTCGTTCAGCGCTAGAAAAGACGTTTTCTCATCAAGTTTTCCCCGTATCGAAAAAATGAAAATGCCGATACGCAAAAGCGCTCAAATCGACGGGAAAAGCACCTTTCGACACATTTCGACCCGAAAACGTCGTTCAGCGCGAGAAAAGACGTTTTCTCATCAAGTTTTCCCCGTATCGAAAAAATGAAAATGTCGATACGCAAAAGCGCTCAAATCGTCGGGAAAAGCACATTTCGATACATTTCGACCCGTAAACGTCGCTCAGCGCGAGAAAAGACGTTTTCTCATCAAGTTCTCCCCGTATCGAAGAAATGAAAATGTCGATGCGCAAAAATGCTCAAATCGACGGGAAAAGCACATTTTGACCCGAAAACGTCGTAAAGCGCGAGAAAAGACGTTTTTTCATCAGATCTTCCCCATATCGAAAAAATGAAAACATCGATACGCAAAAGCGCTAAAATCGACGGCAAAAGCACATTTCGACCCGAAAACGTCGTTTAGCGCGAGAAAAGACGTTTTCTCATCAAGTTTTCTCCGTATCGAAAAAATGAAATTGTCGATGCGCAAAAGCGCTCAAATCGACGGGAAAAGCACATTTCGACACATTTCGACCCAAAAACGTCGTTCAGCGCGAGAAAAGACGTTTTCTCATCAAGTTTTCCCCGTATCGAAAAAATGAAAATGTCGATACGCAAAAGCGCTCAAATCGACTGGAAAGGCACATTTCGATACATTTCGACCCGAAAACGTCGTTCAGCGCTAGAAAAGACGTTTTCTTATCAAGTTTTCCCCGTATCGAAAAAATGAAATTGTCGATGCGCAAAAGCGCTCAAATCGACGGGAAAAGCACATTTCGACACATTTCGACCCAAAAACGTCGTTCAGCGCGAGAAAAGACGTTTTGTCATCGAGTTTTCCACGTATCGAAAAAAAGAAAATGTCGATGCGCAAAAGCGCTCACATCGACGGGAAAAGCACATTTCGACCCAAAAACGTCGTTCAGCGCGAGAAAAGACGTTTTCTCATCAAGTTTTCCCAGTATCGAAAAAATGAAAATGTCGATACGCAAAAGCGCTCAAATCGACGAGAAAAGCACATTTCGACCCAGAAACGTCATTATGCGCGAGAAAAGACGTTTTCTCATCAAGTTTTCCCAGTATCGAAAAAATGAAAATTTCGATACGCAAAAGCGCTCAAATCGACGGGAAAAGCACATTTCGAACCGAAAACGTCGTTCAGCGCGAGAAAAGACGTTTTCTCATCAAGTTTTCCCCGTATCGAAAAAATGAAAATGTCGATACGCAAAAGCGCTCAAATCGAACGGAAAAGCACATTTCGATACATTTCGACCCGAAAACGTCGTTCAGCGCGAGAAAAGACGTTTTCTCATCAAGTTTTCCCCGTATCGAAAAAATGAAAATGCCGATACGCAAAAGCGCTCAAATCGACGGGAAAAGCACCTTTCGACACATTTCGACCCGAAAACGTCGTTCAGCGCGAGAAAAGACGTTTTCTCATCAAGTTTTCCCGGTATCGAAAAAATGAAAATGTCGATACGCAAAAGCGGTCAAATCGTCGGGAAAAGCACATTTCGATACATTTCGACCCGGAAACGTCGTTCAGCCCTAGAGAAGACGTTTTCTCATCAAGTTCTCCCCGTATCGAAAAAATAAATGAAAATGTCGATGCGCAAAAGCGCACAAATTGACGGGAAAAGTACATTTCGACCAGAAAACATGTTTCAGCGCAAAAAAAGACGTTTTCTCATCAAGTTTTCCCCGTATCGAAGAAATGAAAATGTCGATGCGCAAAAATGCTCAAATCGACGGGAAAAGCACATTTCGACCCGAAAACGTCGTAAAGCGCGAGAAAAGACGTTTTCTCATCAGATCTTCTCCGTATCGAAAAAATGAAAATGTCGACACGCAAAAGCGCTCCAACTGACGGGAAAATCACATTTCGACCCGTAAACGCCGTTCAGCGCAAGAAAAGACGTTTTCTCATCAAGTTTTCTCCGTATCGTAAAAATGAAATTGTCGATGCGCAAAAGCGCTCAAATCGACGGGAAAAGCACATTTCGACCCAGAAACGTCGTTCAGCGCGAGAAAAGACGTTTTCTCATCAAGTTTTCCCCGTATCGAAAAAATGAAAATGTCGACACGCAAAAGCGCTCCAATCGACGGGAAAAGCACATTTCGACCCGAAAACGTCGTTCAGCGCGAGAAAAGACGTTTTCTCATCAGATCTTCTTCGTATCGAAAAAATGAAATTGTCGATGCGCAAAAGCGCTCAAATCGACGGAAAAAGCACATTTCGACACATTTCGACCCAAAAACGTCGTTCAGCGCGAGAAAAGACGTTTTCTCATCAAGTTTTCCCCGTATCGAAAAAAATGAAAATGCCGATACGCACAAGCGCTAAAATCGACGGGAAAAGCACATTTCGATACATTTCGACCCGAAAACGTCGTTCAGCGCGAGAAAAGACGTTTTCTCATCAAGTTTTCCCAGTATCGAAAAAATGAAAATGTCGATACGCAAAAGCACTCAAATCGACGGCAAAAGCACATTTCGATACATTTCGACCCGAAAACGTCGTTCAGCGCTAGAAAAGACGTTTTCTTATCAAGTTTTCCCCGTATCGAAAAAATGAAAATGTCGATGCGCAAAAGCGCTCACATCGACGGGAAAAGCACATTTCGACCCAAAAACGTCGTTCAGCGCGAGAAAAGACGTTTTCTCATCACGTTTTCCCAGTATCGAAAAAATGAAAATGTCGATACGCAAAAGCGCTCAAATCGACGGGAAAAGCACATTTCGATACATTTCGACCCAAAAACGTCGTTCAGCGCGTGAAAGACGTTTTCTCATCAAGTTTTCCCAGTATCGAAAAAATGAAAATGTCGATACGCAAAAGCGCTCAAATCGACTGGAAAGGCACATTTCGATACATTTCGACCCGAAAACGTCGTTCAGCGCTAGAAAAGACGTTTTCTTATCAAGTTTTCCCCGTATCGAAAAAATGAAATTGTCGATGCGCAAAAGCGCTCAAATCGATGGGAAAAGCACATTTCGACCCAAAAACGTCGTTCAGCGCGAGAAAAGACGTTTTGTCATCGAGTTTTCCACGTATCGAAAAAATGAAAATGTCGATGCGCAAAAGCGCTCACATCGACGGGAAAAGCACATTTTGACCCAAAAACGTCGTTCAGCGCGAGAAAAGACGTTTTCTCATCAAGTTTTCCCAGTATCGAAAAAATGAAAATGTCGATACGCAAAAGCGCTTATATCGACGAGAAAAGCACATTTCGACCCAGAAACGTCATTATGCGCGAGAAAGACGTTTTCTCATCAAGTTTTCCCAGTATCGAAAAAATGAAAATGTCGATACGCAAAAGCGCTCAAATCGACGGGAAAAGCACATTTCGAACCGAAAACGTCGTTCAGCGCGAGAAAAGACGTTTTCTCATCTAGTTTTCCCCGTATCGAAAAAATGAAAATGTCGATACGCAAAAGCGCTCAAATCGAACGGAAAAGCACATTTCGATACATTTCGACCCGAAAACGTCGTTCAGCGCGAGAAAAGACGTTTTCTCATCAAGTTTTCCCCGTATCGAAAAAATGAAAATGCCGATACGCAAAAGCGCTCAAATCGACGGGAAAAGCACCTTTCGACACATTTCGACCCGAAAACGTCGTTCAGCGCGAGAAAAGACGTTTTCTCATCAAGTTTTCCCGGTATCGAAAAAATGAAAATGTCGATACGCAAAAGCGCTCAAATCGTCGGGAAAAGCACATTTCGATACATTTCGACCCGGAAACGTCGTTCAGCCCTAGAGAAGACGTTTTCTCATCAAGTTCTCCCCGTATCGAAAAAATAAATGAAAATGTCGATGCGCAAAAGCGCACAAATTGACGGGAAAAGTACATTTCGACCAGAAAACATCTTTCAGCGCAAAAAAAGACGTTTTCTCATCAAGTTTTCCCCGTATCGAAGAAATGAAAATGTCGATGCGCAAAAATGCTCAAATCGACGGGAAAAGCACATTTCGACCCGAAAACGTCGTAAAGCGCGAGAAAAGACGTTTTCTCATCAGATCTTCTCCGTATCGAAAAAATGAAAATGTCGACACGCAAAAGCGCTCCAACTGACGGGAAAATCACATTTCGACCCGTAAACGCCGTTCAGCGCAAGAAAAGACGTTTTCTCATCAAGTTTTCCCCGTATCGAAAAAATGAAAATGTCGACACGCAAAAGCGCTCCAATCGACGGGAAAAGCACATTTCGACCCGAAAACGTCGTTCAGCGCGAGAAAAGACGTTTTCTCATCAGATCTTCTCCGTATCGAAAAGATGAAATTGTCGATGCGCAAAAGCGCTCAAATCGACGGAAAAAGCACATTTCGACACATTTCGACCCAAAAACGTCGTTCAGCGCGAGAAAAGACGTTTTCTCATCAAGTTTTCCCCGTATCGAAAAAAATGAAAATGCCGATACGCAAAAGCGCTCAAATCGACGGGAAAAGCACATTTCGACCCGAAAACGTCGTTCAGCGCGAGAAAAGACGTTTTCTCATCAGATCTTCTCCGTATCGAAAAAATGAAATTGTCGATGCGCAAAAGCGCTCAAATCGACGGAAAAAGCACATTTCGACACATTTCGACCCAAAAACGTCGTTCAGCGCGAGAAAAGACGTTTTCTCATCAAGTTTTCCCCGTATCGAAAAAAATGAAAATGCCGATACGCAAAAGCGCTAAAATCGACGGGAAAAGCACATTTCGATACATTTCGACCCGAAAACGTCGTTCAGCGCGAGAAAAGACGTTTTCTCATCAAGTTTTCCCAGTATCGAAAAAATGAAAATGTCGATACGCAAAAGCACTCAAATCGACGGCAAAAGCACATTTCGATACATTTCGACCCGAAAACGTCGTTCAGCGCTAGAAAAGACGTTTTCTTATCAAGTTTTCCCCGTATCGAAAAAATGAAAATGTCGATGCGCAAAAGCGCTCACATCGACGGGAAAAGCACATTTCGACCCAAAAACGTCGTTCAGCGCGAGAAAAGACGTTTTCTCATCACGTTTTCCCAGTATCGAAAAAATGAAAATGTCGATACGCAAAAGCGCTCAAATCGACGGGAAAAGCACATTTCGATACATTTCGACCCGAAAACGTCGTTCAGCGCGAGAAAAGACGTTTTCTCATGAAGTTTTCCCCGTATCGAAAAATGAAAATGTCGATACGCAAAAGCGCTCAAATCGACGGGAAAAGCACATTTCGAACCGAAAACGTCGTTCAGCGCAAGAAAAGACGTTTACTCATCGAGTTTTCCCCGTATCGAAAAAATGAAAATGCCGATACGCAAAAGCGCTCAAATCGACGGGAAAAGCACATTTCGATACATTTCGACCCGAAAACGTCGTTCAGCGCGAGAAAAGACGTTTTCTCATCTTGTAACTTGTAACGAATGTGCGTGTATGTGTAAGTGATGAGTGCATGTGAGTGTGATTGTTGACCGAGGGGTAAGGACTCGTATAAGTCAAATTTTGACTTCTCCTTACTCCTCGCACTATATATTGTTACTCTGAATATAATGTATATTGTGTCGATATTTTTTGTAACAATTTATTTTGCAAATAAATTCAATCAAGTTTTCCCCGTATCGAAAAAATGAAAATGTCGATACGCAAAAGCGCTCAAATCGACTGGAAAAGCACATTTCGATACATTTCGACCCGAAAACGTCGTTCAGCGCGAGAAAAGACGTTTTCTCATCGAGTTTTCACCGTATCGAAAAAATGAAAATGTCGATGCGCAAAAGCGCTCAAATCGAGGGGAGAAGCATATTTCGATACATTTCGACCAAAAACGTCGTTCAGCGCGAGAAAGACGTTTTCTCATCAAGTTTTCCCAGTATCGAAAAAATGAAAATGTCGATACGCAAAAGCGCTCAAATCGACTGGAAAGGCACATTTCGATACATTTCGACCCGAAAACGTCGTTCAGCGCTAGAAAAGACGTTTTCTTATCAAGTTTTCCCCGTATCGAAAAAATGAAATTGTCGATGCGCAAAAGCGCTCAAATCGATGGGAAAACCACATTTCGACACATTTCGACCCAAAAACGTCGTTCAGCGCGAGAAAAGACGTTTTGTCATCGAGTTTTCCACGTATCGAAAAAATGAAAATGTCGATGCGCAAAAGCGCTCACATCGACGGGAAAAGCACATTTCGACCCAAAAACGTCGTTCAGCGCGAGAAAAGACGTTTTCTCATCAAGTTTTCCCAGTATAGAAAAAATGAAAATGTCAATGCGCAAAAGTGCTCACATCGACGGGAAAATCACATTTCGACCCGTAAACGCCGTTCAGCGCTAGAAAAGACGTTTTGTCATCGAGTTTTCCACGTATCGAAAAAATGAAAATGTCGATGCGCAAAAGCGCTCACATCGACGGGAAAAGCACATTTCGACCCAAAAACGTCGTTCAGCGCGAGAAAAGACGTTTTCTCATCAAGTTTTCCCAGTATCGAAAAAATGAAAATGTCGATACGCAAAAGCGCTCAAATCGACGGGAAAAGCACATTTCGAACCGAAAACGTCGTTCAGCGCGAGAAAAGACGTTTTCTCATCAAGTTTTCCCCGTATCGAAAAAATGAAAATGTCGATACGCAAAAGCGCTCAAATCGAACGGAAAAGCACATTTCGATACATTTCGACCCGAAAACGTCGTTCAGCGCGAGAAAAGACATTTTCTCATCAAGTTTTCCCCGTATCGAAAAAATGAAAATGCCGATACGCAAAAGCGCTCAAATCGACGGGAAAAGCACCTTTCGACACATTTCGACCCGAAAACGTCGTTCAGCGCGAGAAAAGACGTTTTCTCATCAAGTTTTCCCGGTATCGAAAAAATGAAAATGTCGATACGCAAAAGCGCTCAAATCGTTGGGAAAAGCACATTTCGATACATTTCGACCCGGAAACGTCGTTCAGCCCTAGAGAAGACGTTTTCTCATCAAGTTCTCCCCGTATCGAAAAAATAAATGAAAATG